>NC_033643.1:944936-1247807 GCF_001540865.1 Ananas comosus | reverse complement strand
ATCATATTTAACGGAGTGGATCGTCGATTCGGAAACTCCATCATCGAAAACAACTTATGAGTACTAAGGGCCCACTACTCATAAGAGTATAGTAGCCCAACTTTTATATATATATATATATATATATATATATATATATATATATATATATATATATTATGTAGAGCGATATTTGAGATGGGAAACAAAATAGTGGGAGGCTTTATAATTAAGCTAAAACAAAAACGAAAAAAAGAAAAGAAATCAAGAATCAACTAATCTCTTTAGCTTAGAAAGATGCTCGTATTATAAACAGGCCATGTATCTAAAAAAAATTCTATTATCTGTGCAATTTAAATTTAAATCTATTAAAATCATCAGCATTTTTTAAAACATTCAGTTTACTTAATTGTAGGCACTGCAAATTAGTAATTATTTATTTTCGAGCTTCTGAAATGAACTCATGCATGGGTCTAAAAAAAACACAAGTATTCCTTAAATAGAACGAAAGAGTTTCTAAAGTATCAAAAAAGAAAAACGTGGCAAAATGTGTTAAAACACATTTCATATATCGTGTTTAGCGTCTCAATTTTGCATGAGTTCATTTCTTTCAATTAGTACATGAGTTCATTTCTTTCTGAGCCCTCGGAGGATGAGTTCATTTCTATTTCTTTCAATTACAGAATCCCCACCACAAAAAGGCTTCACGCAAGAGAGTGGTTAGCGTCTCAATTTTGCATCTTCTGTGCCGTCAATGTAGAGAGTTGTGATCACCTCTTGAGCTCCTGTATCTTCGTTCGCTTCATTCTGATCAGCGTCGACGAGTTGGAGGTTCTGTCTGAACCCTCGGAGGATGTGAGAGATCTCTGGTCAAGACTGATCGTTATACCGGACAACAACAAGAGACTTACTTTCCTGGCTCTTCTTTCCACTATCTGGTGGGTTGTTTGGACGGAGAGGAACGGCATTATCTTTCGCGAGATTGCCCCCAACCCCTCCTGGTGTTTGGAGCATACGTGTTAAGTGTTTGGTGGACACCTGGAATGCAATTCGTTGATCCGGTTTTTTTTTTTTTCTTTCTTTCTTTTTTGTTTTCTTTTCTTCTCCTTGTTTCGTTCTTTCTTTCCTTGTTTTTCCATGTTTTTTTTCTGCCTTTCTCATCCCCCGCATTAGCTTTTTGTTACTTGTTTTGCTCTTTCTTTCTTCGAAAGTCCTGACTGCTTTCATTATATAAGCCTAGTTCATTTTTCTAATGAATTAAACGAATAGCTCGCTATCTATTTCTCTAAAAAAAAAAAAACATTTCATATATTACTTCTAATAATTATTGCAATTAGTACATGTTTTATATTTTGTCAAGGATGAGTTTGACGTGTTACAACCTGAGAATCAGAGAAGTGCTTTGTACCTACCAAATTTTTTTAATGTGATCATTGTTATCATCAATCAAGGTTCGAACGCCAACACGTGTGCCCACACGTGTAGCTCATGCATGAGCCATTTTGAGGATCAATACTTTATATATAATTCAGTTACTATTTTTTATAAAGATATGTATATAATTTAGTTACTATTCTTTTATAAGGATATGTGTATAGTTCAATTACGTTTTTTTTTAAAGGATATGAATATTGTCTATAGTAATTTCTTTAAAAGTTAAAAAGTGTATAGTATACTATTCATAATCTCAAATGATCATAGCTCGACTCTATAAACCATCTAAATTTTAGAATAATCTAAAATTTCAAATTGTTGTAATTGACTATATTAAATTATTACTTATATATTTGAGGCCATGAATTTGAGAAGGATTGGTGAAAAATAGTAAATATGCAGGCAAAAAATATATGCGAGATTATTTTCATGACAAAATTTGATCCGAGGGCCAAATTGAGTACAATTGTTAAATATATTTATATGACATGATAAATGAATTAGATAATTTATTAACTTGTTACCATTTTTCAAAAATGGTATAGTATTGAGAAATGATCAACAAAAGAAAAATTTAGAGTCCTGTAAATTGTAAGAAATTAAAGTCTCGAAAAAAATATGCAAATAGTCGAGTTGCCAAATGTTATAATTTACCAGTAAAAGAGAAACATCCTTAATTTCCATGAACATTTAAAGATGAATATTTTAATAAGTGTGCATTAGTTCATACTTGTTATTAAAAAAACAAAAAAACAAACATGCTGAGTATATTTTTTGTGTTTATTTTGCAACGAAATAATCATTTAAATCTAATGGTCTCAGTGCATTTTTGCTGATGAGCAAAGATAAACTTTATTAGATAAATTATTAAATGCATTAAAATAATCCAGATTTGATCTCCTGAACTTTCAAAATATAAACTATTACTATCCAAATTACACACTAACAATAATTATCATATTTACAGAGTAAAAATTAAACACTAAAAGTTAACATTTTTGACATAACACCGAATTTTGGCATCAAAAATATTTTGTTTATGTTTCCGGTATGTATTTTTTATTATTTTTTGATCATGTAATATTAGTCATATTATATAATTTAAAATTAAAATTTTTAAAATATATTTTTTAAAAAAAAATAGATAACTAAATATAAGGGTTAATTTTATACAGATCCCTACAAATATAGTGAATAGCAAATATACCTCAACAAAGTTCAACGTTCATATATTGTCCCTACAAAAGTCCTGATATTTTCAAATATTTCTTTGCCATTAGAATCCATTAGAAAAATTTAGTTAATCATAGGTTAAATACTTAATCTTAATTAATTTTTAATTTTTTTACCCCTCTTATATTATATTTTACTGTTATTAAAAGAATATATTTATGATGGTAAAGTTAAAAAAATAAATAGTTCTCTAACTCTAACAAATTAGAGAAACACAGAATTTTTATAAAAATAATATATAAAAATTTAATTTATAAAAATATATTTATTATTTATTATATTTACATAAATCTGTATAAATAGGCAAAGCTTCACTAGCTGAGGTGCATTTAACTCCAACAAAACACACACACACACACACACACACACACACCACACTCACACCCACCAGAGAGTAGAGACGTNACACACAAGAAAACTTCAAAAACGCTCCCTTATTTCACACTTTTATATTTTAGTACCCTATAGTTTAAAGTGTATTAAATTAGTACCCTATAATTTCGCATTTTCTCACTTTAGTACCGTATAGTTTAAAGTGTATTAAGTTAGTACTGTGTGTTTTTATTTTTGTATCAACTTAGTATCCTGTAATTTTATTTTTGTATCAAGTTAATACCTTATGATTTTTAAACTACAGAGGTATTAAAGTCAGAAAGTGCGAAATTATATAATATTAGAGTGAGAAAATGCAAAACTATATAGTACTAACATGATATATTTTAAACTATAGTGTACTAAAGTGATACTAAAGTGAGAAAGAATAAAATCATGTGAGGAGTATTTGAAATTTTTCTTAAAAAAAAAAAAGAAAAAAAAGGAGAAAAATCTCGCGATCATGAAGTCACACTCGCATAGAACCAAAGGGAAAGAGGAAGTAGTGACTACTAGTGACCCACCCCACTGTTTGGCGATTCGACATCCGCATTATTTATTCAACACGGAGCACCGACGTGGAAAGGCCGTGGAAACCTACGTCGCAGAAGCGCTTTTCGCTTTCTCTCTCTCTCTCTCTCTCTCTCGCTCGTCTCCCTCGTTCCTCTTCGACACGGCTTCGTCCTCCTCATCCTCATCTTCTCTCCAAACCCTAACCCCACGCATCGCCAAGATCGCCTTCGATCTCTCGCTCGCTCGCTCGCTCGATCGATCGCACTCTTCTCGAGGGTTCTGGAGTCTCCATGGTTATCCAAGAAGGTTCTAGAAAGGGTGCGGCGAAGACACTCGATAGCTTCTCCTCCACCAAGGACGTCACCTACAGGTTCCTCTCGTTCTCTCGCTTCGTTCGTCGAATGATCGACTATTTTTATCATGGCATGGATCCGTGATGATGTTATCTTTATCGGAGCAGTGGATTCATCTTAGAGACCCAAAGCCCTAATTTAATAGCTGTTTTAACTGGTTTTGATGAAGAATTTCGGGATTTCCATTTAATCTGATGCTTGTAGCATTCGGAATTAATGAAGTTAATACTGGAAGAAACCCTAATTGGATTCTAAATTTGGGAGTTATTAAGTTGAATTATGTACACATGTTTGTTTGATTCCATGTGGTCGATTTGATGAATTGGGGTTCATTATCGCAGCTGCGGATATTGCGGTTATGCTTTGAATCTGAGCTCTTCTAATAGGAATACCTCGAACATCGGCTCGAAGTACGGGAAGGCGATCAAGAAGGGGATCGTCTCCTTCTTCGCGGTCGATGAGAGTCGGTTCACTCAAAGCGATGAGTTTAGCTGTTTGCCTTACTTCAATTCTAAGAATTCATGGGGATTTCTCAGGAAGAGGACCAAATTGCTCTGCCGCAAGTGTGGGAACTATATCGGCAGTGCCTACGATGAGGTTTTCCCCTCTAATGGATCTGATGGTCCAGATTCAAGCTCCGAGATTGGTGTATCAGACCGACGGAAGTACAATATAAAGATCAGCGCGTTGCAACCTTTGTCTGATGATTCAGGTAATTTCCTTTCCACGCAATGAAAATATGTTAATGGATTGTTGGTGTTTTTTTTTTCTGCGGAGTTTCTTGTTGTAGAATTGGTATGTGGCTGTGAAAAGTGAGAAGAAAAAGAACAGAAGATGGTAAGTTTCTAAAGCTTCAATGTTACTTGTAATTACTTCGGTTGTATAAAAGTTACTCTGCTTCGTCTGGAGTGTATGTTCTTAAGTTGTGTCCATATCATAAAACGAGAAGTAAATTAAATTCTTTGCGCATGTCATGGTTGCTATTTTTGACCCACTGTTTTGCTCATAGTAAAGGGTTTGAATGATTTTGTTTAGCCCGTCTTAATTTTCGCACTAGCTGTTCGGGTACTCAATTTTCAGCATTTAGTAATTGCTTTTAGATCAATAATCATAGTCCTAAGTACCTTTTCACCTCCTATACTTTTTGAGACAAGGTTTAAGGTTGTCTAATGATGAGTCATTTTATTATCAAGGCTTATTGGGTAAAAGAAAATATTGAAAAGTAGTCAAACAACATTAAACTTGAGAAGATGTATATGGCCTGTGATGCACAGATAAATTGGCATGTTTTGAATTTTCCTAATGTGCACTCTATTTTGCCATTTTCTTGAGCTTATTTGCAGCATGATATTGACTACTTGTATGTAGGAGTCATGAAATTTTGTTGATCTACATAGAAACAGGTTAATGTGGCGGATATCTCTGATAAGTTGCTCTTTGACATGAGAAATAATCTTCTGCTCTTCAAGATTCTGAAATAGTTCTGCAACATAGATTTATTTTGTCGATTTGTCGATTTATAATGTATGGCAACCGTACTTATTCTTCGAGTCGCTGAGCCCATCAGCACTATTCCATGTTCAATCTCTTGACACTTGAAGACACTTCATCTTCACATATGTTCAAAATCAGTATATCTTGTTGATCAGTGGAGAATTTTGTTTCGGTAAATAGATGGCTTGTATTATTTATACAAGCCATGCATCTTCCAATGCATTTTTGTTGCATTTTCTATTTGTATTCAGCAGTCATCTTAAACAACTGAGCTTGTTTGATGCAAAAGTTGACATCACAGTCGAACTGTGGGGATATAATTGAGACAAGTTGTGAAGTTCTCGGGCAATTTTTATAATATATCCCTCGCCTTTATTAGCTTTAAGAACAGGATCTGTACATTTGCATATGATTGATTGATGGATTAATCATGGCTTCCTCGGCTTCCATGGTTCTTGATTGTTCGTTGAGGAGAGATGAGGGCTATTCTTGAAGGTTGTTACTATTTTTGATCCAGAGGAAAAATCATTACTACTTAAAGAAAATTTTAATGATTTCAATTGATCATTTACTGCAAGCTTTTCTTGGCCCTGATTATGGTGTATTCTAAAATTGCGAGCGTTTCGGCTTCTCAGCAGTTTGAAATGGAATATTATGGTGAATTTTTTTTGAATCCTAACATGATTATTCATTTGGCTGTGTCGTTAAGATGCTTTTTTAATTTTGTTGTGTTGGTCTGTCTCAGACTGCTGATTTCATCATCGTGATCTTCATACACTGATAGCTACTATTTATTATTTAGCTGTTGGAGTATATATATATATATTGTTCTTGCTCGGACAAAATGTGTATGTTCTGAGACTGAATAAATGGTGGTAGGACTTTGAAATGGAGGTTTTATCTTTGCAGTTGTTCATTGTGGTGAAGTAACATGATTAATGCCTAAAGCATAGATCATTGTGAAATAAGAGTCAATGAAGCATTAGCGTTATCTGACTAGGGTGGGTACAAGGGTTGTTAAGGGAGTTGCTGTTAATGAAGACAATTTTTTCACGTCATATAAAGATCATGATTTTAAATTGAATCAAATATTAGGGTAATATTATTAACAGAGTAATGCTATGATTTTTTATTCGAATCAAATATTTTTCTACGACAAATAAACGTTCATTTTTTCAGAAAAAAAGAAAGAAAGAAACACGCTTTGGAAAGAGAATAGGCACCGCTAATTGGTAATTACTAGTACATACAATATTCCAAAGGAAAAGTGAAAACTGAAAAGTTTTTATTTTTAAGGTAAAGCCCGAGAGTTTCCAAAACTAGACGTGCAGGAGTGAGACAAAGCCCGCTCCAAGATAGCTTGGGCCGAATGTAGCCACGAGGATGTTTCATTTAAATGGGCCTACATTAAGCCCATTAACACCTTTCATCTACAGTAGGGCCCATAAGTTATATAATGGGGCGCATTTTTTTTTCCGGCCGAGAAAGTTCGTAGTGGGCTCTCTCGGACGCTAGCATTTTTAGTGATAAGACTTTTTTGGGCCCCTTTCGGTTCTAACCTTAAAAAAAAACAGTATACGGTTTTCAACGCGATTGATCACTCGGTATTTGAGAAGGCTCTTCTTTTGGCGATCGGATACTCGGTAAAATGACTTGAAAGCCTCTCTACTAAAAACAATTTTGAAATAGGTCCCTCGATTTTATTTTATTTTATTTTTCAACTTGAGTTATTCTGGTAGGGACCAATCAGAAAAAATTCAGAAGGTATTGCCAATCAGAAAAATTCAAGGGCCATTTCAGAACAACCTAATAGTTGAGGATACGACGTATAATTATGAAGAATGCAGAGCCCATAGCATATATTGACATTTGGCAGGGAGGGGTTTTATTTTTAGTTGAAAGTTCAGGCACTACCTGAACATTTTTAGCCCTTCCTTTATCTAGGGTTCACAATTATAAGACTAATATATGTACGATATTTGCCATTATTTGTCCTCTGAAAGTGAAAGCTCGGATGTTAATTATGAGTGACCGGTTTCACATCAGTGGGTTTCAGATCCAATCAGGCTTATAGATACGTTTAAGCACACACAAAAAAAAAAAAAAAAAAAAAAAGCAAGGGAAAAAACATATAAGCAGTTCTACCGCACCGAGAGAATTCCACAAGTGATGAGAAACCAAACATTCAATCTTGAGAGAAAACAGAACTGTTTGCAATTAAAATGAGATAAAACCAACACATAAGCGCACAATCTTGATTTTTCTATCATACCCTGCAATCATTCTTCTATTGACTAAATATATATTAGATGAACAACCAATTACAAAACGAACTAGTAAGCTGTTTAGTATAGTCGTTAGTTACTACTTTAAATGTAAGGTGGCTGGAGGTCCAAGACAAACCATAAACTAAAATCATAATCGTGAAACCATACAAATTATGAAAGCTACTCTGTAGCACTTCTTTGGTTAAATAAAGTTCATTCAATCTTATATGTTTGGCATCCTAAAAGCCTTGCAAAAGAATACTTCGTGTAATGTGTTCATAATTTTACTAGAATGGGAAACAGGAGCACACAAATCCACAAGACACGACCAAAAGAGGCGCATGTTCTTTCCAAAATGAATTTAACATGAAAATGTTACTTTTTTGTAAATGAAGCAGCAGGATCTTCAATATGGATTTTGAGGCCCAGTTCAAGAGAAGCATATAAAAAAACCTGAAAAGGAAGAATAGTACCTATTGCACTTAAAAATTGACGTTCAGTTTGTCTTAGCGTAGGTATCAAGTGTTATTAATCATGAAACCTTTCAGCTTAGTTGCCTAATACTTGAAACTTCACTTTCTCCGTTATACAGCAAAATAAACATACATGTTCAAATGAATACCAATAAGTGTTCTCAATTTGTTAAGGAATCCACAATGTTGCTGCTACTTAAAAAACGGAACAAATGAGCCTAAAAATCCAGATCAAATTATACAGAAGATTTAAATGAGCTATAATGCTAATGCAAAGGAAAGGTAAGTATCCAATCCTTCCTACATTCTCAGAGCATAAGGTACGTCAAAAATCTCACTTTGGTAATTTGTTATAGGTGAGGATCCTCTACTTAATGACTGGCTCAAAGGCTTACAAATTGCGCAGAACTCTTTGATTCAAGTCCGATAATCCCCCATTTGGGTACAATATGGTGCATGTGAATCTTACTAGTCTCTTGCCTCATACCTCCAACCAGAATCATAGTTATCAAGCTCTCTACTCCACTTAAAATCAAGCCTTTAAACATATATAGTTGCTAGCAACAGAAAGAAAGAGAGGCTTATTATGAAAACCAAATCTTTTCACTGATTCATTACATAGTCTCGCTACCCAAATGCTTTTATACCAAGAGCAACACTTGTTAAGAAACATTTAATAGGGGGTTAAGGTATCTTAACTAGTAGTTGGTTACAGTTTATGAGTAAGGTATCTTAACTAGTAGTTGGTTACAGTTTATGAGGCAAAATTAAACAAATTATTGTTTCACTTACTATGAAGTGATCCATTTTATCCAACGTAAATTATTTTCACCAATCATTGAACGCGGCAACACCAAATTTGTACCATCTTGCAAATTGGTACTGCCTCCTATTAAATATTAATTAAGAAGTATACTAAATGCACTTGTTAGATTTTTAGAATTACCCATAAACTTACAAGATTAGCCACCTATCTATTAACAGCATTTGCACAAACAAAATACTAAAAATAGTAACAAATTTAGAAAGTTATTGGAGGTAGTAAACGATCAATAAGATCATTTATGGTAATACACCCGAGCTAATCCATTTATTTAATCGGGACTTAGATATGCACGCAATTAAAGAGAAGTACATCATTATGACAGTATCAGCAGCACTAATTACCATAAATAATCCGATCCAGATGTTGCAACCAATCAAACTTACTAAAATTATAGCGCAGCAATCTATAAGCAAACTAGTAAAATTACCAGAAAATAATACCAGAAGCAAATTAAACACTACATATTGAAACAAATCCTCGAACACAGGATCTGATATCAGCTCGGAAACGATCAAACCCTAACATAATCAGAAGCAAAACAGAAGCAAATCGATCTTACTTTTAGCACAAAAGATTAAAAAAGAAACAGCAGAAAAAAAGGAAGGGTTCAACCAAAGCAAGAGATCCCTCACAGTGCAGCGGCGGCGGCGGCGATTAAGAGGCGCCGCCTCCGGAGGCGGCGGAGCGGTAGCGGTAGATCTTGCCGAAGACGTGGAGCGCGGTGACGAAGCCGATGAAGCAGAGGCTCATCACCAGCACCACCGTGGGCGACATCTTGAGCCCCGGGGCGTCGTCGGTGTAGAAGCGGAGCATGTTGCTTCCCCCGCCGGCTCCTCCGCCGCCGAACCCGGCGGCCCCGCCATCGTCGGCCGCGCCCCCGACCCCGCCGTCGCCGAGGCTTGCGATTGGGAGCTTCCCCTCGCCATGGTTGTTCGAAAGGGGAATATGAGAGAGAGAGAGAGAGAGAGAGAGAGAGAGAGAGAGAGGGAGAGAGAGAGAGAGAGAGAGAGAGAGACGGGAAAAGCGATCGGGATCACAGAAAGGGAGGAGAGGAGAGGAGAGAAGAGGAGAGAGAAAATTCCCCTCTACCCGTTCCCGTCCATTTTATAGCGAGCTCGAGACCCGAGCATTGCTCTTTGTCCGGTCCGGGTCGGGTTCGTCTCGGTTCGGACAGGTCCGAGGTCCGGTCCGATCCGACCATGTCGCGGAGCTGGTTAGTGGAATTTTGTGCTAATTCCGCGGTTTCTTCCCCTCCCTTTACCGAAATTATTTACATTTATTTCTTAATTTTCAAGTTTTACAAAAATTAAGTTTTTTTATGCTTATCACTTGAACGGAAATTTATTACACCAATACTACGCCATAATTTTATGTTAGCATCAAACCTTATCATATGATAATTTTTACCTGAGTTAAAAAGCTATTACCAATTAAATACTATAAATTTATGAATTGTGAAAGCTAAATAGAACAAAATAATCACCGGATAAACCAATGGCGCAAGTAACCCGGGTGAGAAATGGAAGAGCAAATACGCACGTGCTTGACACGTGCGGAGGTGAATTAATTAGGACACAAAAAAAGAAACACCGTAGTCCAGCTAAGTCAATTTTTAAATGAAATAAACGAAGCGGTATCTCTCTCTCTCAAAAAAAAAAAAAAAAAAAATCTGACAGGCGGTTCAACGACCTCCTTGAATGCTCCTAAGGACAGGACGAGGCTGCCAATTAAGGAAATTATTAGATAATCTGGGATAAAATTAAATGCATATTGATATATAGTCTCAATCAAATATTTTTAATGAAAAATTTTATTTGTACATTCTTAAAAAAAAAAGCGTAAATTTTACGCTCTCCATCTTAAGTTCACAAATATTCAAATAATTTTTAATAAAAATAAAGAAATTAATGTGATATATAAAAAATTAATAATTTTTTAATAGAGTGAGTGTAAAATATATAACCTGATTTGAAATGCACAAGTTGCGTTTCGTTGCTCTTTTTATGATATGCGATCAAGAATGGAAGGATACATGGCGGACAAATGTAACGATACATTGTTCGTCCTTCTCGATGATACTGAAATAGGCTCGGCTCAGCTCAGCTCCGAAAAGCTCAACACTACTAAGACCGTTGAAAGAAGTGCTTAAAAAAGGAAAAAAGAAAAAAGAAAAAAGAGTTTGCAGGTCGGCAGACCGCACAGTAAGTCTAGCGGAAATCAATGAGAGAATTACTGAAATCTCTCACGAAACAAATCAAATGGGAAGAGCAATGGATGAGGATAGTGTTAGGTACTAAATACAAATATGATTCCATAGATACAGCCTAAAAACAATCAAATTTTAGCGACAGTTCTTTATTTATGTCAATACAGCCTTGATTTGATATGCTAGTACATTGGCTGCTACAATAGGAAAGAATGTAGGTGACCAAAGAATATAATTGCCCTAGCTTAATCTGTTGATTCTTGTTTCTCCATACTTCGTTCTTCGAGAACCTCTCTTCTCATCATTTTGTAGTTCTCTTATTTCGAGTAGTTACCGTTGCGGCATGGGTTTATTCTGCAAGAAATGCCTGAACAGTATCAATGCTTGTCGAGGCCGATGGAGCGGCACTTCATGTCCCGCACCAGCAATGGTTACAAAAGTCAGACCTTTGTAGACTTGGCTCCACCCTCCAACCTATCAAACGGCAACGGAGAGAGAAGGAAAAATGATTAGCTCAGTGGGAAAAGAATTGGTTATTACAAATTCAATGCTTGTTTCGCTCGAGTTTTGAGCACCTTCTCTATTCCAAAAGGCAAAAAATTCTACAAACAGATGTTTCACAAAAAACAGGTTTGGAATTTTTGTTGTGAAGAAAGCTGAAAATTAGCCTTTAGGCACTAGAAGTAAAAGCTCTAATTTAAACTTCTATTTCTCCTGCAATTATAAGTTTGTAAGAAGATCTTGATGAAAAAGCTGCTACTGCTTCAAAGCCTCTATTCGAACAGCTACTCTGTAGAAATTCCAACAGGACTTGACAGACTGTTAGTACTTGC
This sequence comes from Ananas comosus, assembly GCF_001540865.1. Classification (NCBI taxonomy): domain Eukaryota; kingdom Viridiplantae; phylum Streptophyta; class Magnoliopsida; order Poales; family Bromeliaceae; genus Ananas; species Ananas comosus. Next base: position 1,235,824 of record NC_033643.1, on the reverse strand, counting down.
TTATTCTGGCTTCTAGAGCAGCTTCTTTGTTCATAAAGCAGAAGCCTACAGAAGCCACACTGAACTCAGGAGCTTCGGTTTTAGGAAGTTCAAATGCACTTTAATACCTTAAAGCAAAAGGTCCGATTTGAAGTTTATTTTTCTAATATAGTAAGAAGCTGTGGGAGAACATTTTGAGAGAGAGAGAGAGAGAGAGAGAGAGGTTCATGATTGGCTATTATCCAGAATGTTTTCTTTTTACTAACCTTTCCATTGTCATACCATGGATGCCAGTTGATGAGGGTCGGAAGCTTGAGAGCATCTATAGAGTACCTCGTTGCAGTCACAGGGACCACCGCATCTGTGTCTCCACTGTAGAAAGAAGAAGGAAAACCTTAGAAGCAACGTGAGGAATTGCGGTATCACAAGCAGTTAAGAGGCAATATCAGTTACTTTCATATAAAACCAGGTTTTATAGTATGAGATCATAAATTCGCATCCCATTAGATGCTTCAATTGTTTGGTTAAGAAAAAAGTTCCACCACTAGATTCAGACCCATTTTTGGCCTACTAAAATTCATCCTATTGGTTGAGACTGGTCACCCAATGGATTGCCTTATCAGTTTGACGAACGATCTACTGAACAGAATGCCTTTCTGTACATAATTTTAATCTCCTTTTATTAGGTATTTATCTCAGCTCCCTGCAGCAGCGAAAACTCTAGGCCATTTATTTGCCAAATGGTTGGCTGCTACTTTTCAGAGTAGAGAAGCTATTCTAAAAGCAAGCCAAACAACACTTAATCTCAAAACTTAATCCATATCTGTAACATAGAATGTGCCATACCTGAATACCCATATTCTTAGACCAGCTGAAATCAACTCTCGGTAAATGGGAAGCATGGATCTAGGGGAATCTGCCCAGTAAGTTCCGACAATATCACTGTCACAGGTGTAGGGGAAGAAAATATTTTCTACTTTTAGCACCACATGAAAAAATATTCTAAGAATAAGAATTAGATGTTGTGGCAGACCTGCATGTATCCCAAGGATAGCGAATCCCAGTTACATTAGCATGGAGCGCTCTTTGCACTTCTGGGTGGTTGTAATAAATCTTGGCATACCTCTCTGTGCAGGGATCATAAGCTCTGGACATCCAAGGCTGAGTAAAATAACCATCAGAAGCAAAAAAAATCCCATCATATTGAAATGAAGCACATAATATTCGTGACAGAATGCTAGATATATCACAATTTTGATTCAAATTGGGAAATTTTACGTAATAAAACAGCATCATATAGTTGACTATTCGAGGACAAATATGAGTCAGGATATATAAACAGAGTAACAAAAGGTCCTTTTTTTGTAATTGCAAGACTTAGAATAGGCTGCTCACATGAATCCTTTCAATTCATTCTAACCATGCATATCTTGCACTGTGGCTTCGATGAAACTCCAAAGTTGTCAACAAAATAAAATCAAGACAGAAAAAAATTATGCTAAATGTGCATACATATAATCATGAAGGTGTATGAACGTTCCTTCAATGCATCATATTGAAGCCACATCTACCTTATCAGAAAGGTATCTAAGAAGAATAAATTGCAAGAGAAAAAGATTCATAAAATAAGCCCCAGATTGTCCTTTTAAAAAGAGTAAAAGAACACATAGGGAACTTACATAACGGCCATTTAGGCTGAGCTTGAGAGAAGAAGTATTATTGCAGGGCTGTGTGTATATACTATACGGGTCGATGTTCCCTTCTTCTGCACTGGCTGTGTTCAGATTCTTCACACATTCTTCTGAAGGATGCTCCGATGATTGAAGTATACACGTTGCCCTCAGATTATGGTAAGTGGTGTCAGATATAAGTCCATGAGTCCACCAATACTCAAAAGTGCCAATGTAATCACGGTAGTCATCAGTAACAGCATTACCCACCTATATGATGATCATTCATCATCATCAATTCTAGCCATAAAAATTGACTGTAATGCTGTGTATACCCTAAAATAAACCCTAAAATATTATTAATGTGTCAGCTTTGTACAAAAAGCAACTACTGAATGGTTTAGCTTCTTCAAATTTCAAGCATGACAACTAATAGCGTGCGTCAAGTTTGACAAATTAAATCACTACTAGCTGCGGCGTGTACTGCTGGCTTATCAATAATATTTAGGAATACATTGTAAGGTGCTCATAGCATTTTTCCAAACTTTAATTGTTACAATAGTAAAAATTCTAGCTTTACCATGAATCCCTTCAAATTGATGACAGGATTCTGAGTTTCGTTATTTTTCCGGTAGATAAGCTGAGCGAGTTGAGGAACATAATGTCCTGAAATTAAGATAACAAATGATGATACCACAATTTAATTGGCAATAATACACTAAGTCAGCGAAAAATGCTAAGAAATAAGATCCGAAATAAATGCTACCTGCATAACTCTCTCCAGCAATGTAAAATTCCCGATATTTATACTGAGGAAACCTCTCAAACCAATTCACTAGAAAAGCATAGGCGTCCATGGCTATCGAGTAAAAAAGGAAAAAGTAAAATTAAGACTTGTTAAAATGATTTGTACCGACAAATTTACTAACAAATTTAGTAGTAGAATTTGCGGCCTCCTAAACCAAACCTGTTCTCTGGTCTCCTGCGGTGTACAGATCCAAGGTCGTGTTTGAGTACGAGAACCCGACGCCCGCCGGCGACTCCAAGAAGAGCAAATTCGCTGCTGCAAAAACACAAACACCACGAGGGCAAAAAATGGGTCACATAAAATCGAACCCAAACCAATTCTAACCCAACAAAAATCGGATTTCGAGCTGCAAACCCCACCATTGTTCCAGGAATAGGCGTTGAGGTAGAGGGTTTTCCCGTCGGGGCGAATCCGGAACGGCCCGATCTCCTCGGACGCGCCGTAGCCGACCGAGGAGCACCCGGGCCCGCCGTTGAGCCAGAGCACGAGCGGCGCCGCCTCCGCCGCCGCCGCCTCGACGAGCCAGTAGAAGAGGGCGCGGCCGTGGGCGGCGTCGACGGCGACGTAGCCCGCGTACTGCGCGAAGCCCACGTTCGCCGGTTGCCCCAGGAGCTCCGCGACGCGGTCGCTCTCTCGATCTGCGGAGAGAGCACACCTCATCACTCCCACCGGGAGAAGAAGCCATAGGAGTAGGAGTGTGATACCACCCATTACCCTATAATGGAGTGAGAGAGAGAGAGAAAAAGAGAGAGAGAGAGAGAGAGCTCTACATTGTGTGAGGTTACTACCTCCTAAAATAAGGAGGGGGAGAGGGGACGTTCACGTTGACGATGAGATCGGAGACGAAGGACTTGGGTAAATAAATGTCACATTTGGAAGGGGGAGTTTGTTATTTGGGAGTAGCCAATAGTGTGAAAAGGGTTGGGAATAGAGTAAATGGGATTATGGGAATAAGGAATTGGGGAAGAGGGTGGAATTGTAGGGAGCGGAAATGGGCACATTGGGGGGTTGTTTGGAAATGGAGGGAAATTGAGGCATTGGCTGTAAAGAGGGCGGGAGACACGGTAGTAATTGTAGAGGAGAAGATGTTGAAAGGGTGATGAAGGTAACGACGTCAATATTTATATTATTATTTAAAAATCAAAAAATTCTCATTGTCTATAAAATTAAAAAGGGAGTAATTGCTTATATACTTTTGAAAATTCTAGACTTTCTGATTTATTTTTTAAAAAATTTTACTATTAAAAATATTTATTTAACATTTCAATTATTTTAAATATACCTATATAGTTAAATTCTGTTAATGAACGATTAGCAACCGCTATTTTTTGTAAAATTGCTATTTTACCTTTTAAAATATATCTTTTTATTATTACCGACTTTTTTTTATTTATTCTTAAGTTAGAGACAAAAAAAGTATTTTTATGTTTTGTCTTTTCAAATATATCTTTTTATTATCACTAATTTTTCTTATTTGTTCTTAAGTTAAGGACAAAAGAGATATTTTGATTTTTTTACTCTAGTATATATTTAACTTATGTTTAATCCGAGATAATTTAGCAAGTGATAATTGCGGAGACATTTTTGAATAACGGAGAAATATACGGGGGTATATTGAAAATAAAAAAAAGTAGGCCTAAATTAGATATTTTCGAAGTTTTGAATGGTATATAAACAATTATCTATACAAAAAAATTATTCAGCTCAAATTAAAATATAGATTAGCCAATAATTGATAATATACAAATATAATATAAATTCAACTAGTGCACCTTTATAAACACCATTCTCGCGGTACTTTTAATTTTTTAATCACTAGATTACAGAAGAAAAAAAAAATAAAAAAGATCACTATCATTTCAATCTTACGCTTCTTAATTTAAAGGTCAAAAAAATTAGAAGTATCAATTTTTTATATTTTTAAAAATATAGTAGCTCCATATATAATATAATATTAAATTGTTAATTTTTAAAACTATAATAACTCTCTCTTTATATATAATAATATTATAAAGTATCTCTAATGGTGCTGTCTACAAATTTAAAATTTATAAATCTAATTCGGTGCCGACAAGGTGATTGATGGCATCTGGAGTCTAGAGAGTCTAGACCCCCCACACAGAGTTGGAGAAAGTGTGGAAGCTTTGTACAACTACAACCCCTTCTGGCCCAATCATTCTTTATTTATTTATTTATTTTTATTTTTACTCTTTTTTCAAATTTTTAAATTGATAGCTTGGCTACGTTTGCATGGAGGGTGACATGATCGTCCAGAAGTAATTTGGTTAGTTTGCAGATAAATTATTGCCTAGAAAAAAGTGAGCCGTTGGTTTAGATATCAACGCCTGTTAAAAGGTCATCATCTATCATATATAGATAGGATAAATAAATGGCCCTTTTGTTGTAGCTATATATCACATTAGCTGTATAACTAAATTATCCCTCTCGTATATTAGTGATGTATTGTATATTAATATATTATATGCAATTTAGTTTATACAGTTTAGATCACTGATAATACATATCATCAAAAAAATTTATTCTTATGAGTTGTTAATGTATAGTTGTATAGCATATAGGGAATTTTTAATTAATTCATACACATAATTAATCTAAAAATGCTATGTATATTCACCAATATATTAATAGTTTATAAAGATGTGTTCTTGGCCAACCAAAGCATTGCCCATGTGAAAACTCTTCATGAGCATGGGTTATTAATGAATAGTAATGACTTGCACAGAGTGAGGCATTTAATAAGGGATGGTGCAATGCACGAGGTTGTGGATATCATCATCATATTAAAAGGAGACCATTAAAAATATACAGTAGCAAATCATTTCGAAAGCGATTTTATTTGTACGATTATTGAGTTTCTTTCTCCTATTTGTTGCAAAATTTTATTTGGTAGGATGTTTTTTTCTTTTTCCGTTGAGAGATAGATAGTGCACTATCCGCTTCGTTTATTTTATTTAGAAATAAATTTAGCTAGATTTAGCTAGAAATATGAATCAACTAGAATTCAAACTTGGGTCTCAGGTACCAACCGCCAAGCCCTTTGCCACTTGTTCTAAGGGCGGTCGGTTATTTGGTAAGATGTTCAGTTCAGTTATAATTAGCTTTGTGTATTAATGATTGTTAGGTAGTTGAATTATAGCTCAGTGTATTAAACGATTGTGAGGTAAAAAGCATTTTGATGTCTCAACTCTTTAATTCTTATATATATTTATTTTTTTTTGAGAAAAAAGTAGCACGCTACCCGCTTCATTCATTTCGAAAATAAACTTAGCTACAAAATATAAGGCTACTATGCCTCAAAAAAAACATAACTTTTGAATATTCTATGTTCATTTTCCAATGTTGCTTTTCTCCATTTTTAGATTATCATAATTAGAATGGTTACTTGTTAAATCANCCCTCGCAGGAGCACGGAAGACGTCGCCTCCCTCGTAGGAGCATGGAAGGCGTCACCTTCTGTTACATCATGTCCTTCCTAGCATACGAAGCCTCACCACCCCCTACAAACCTTCCCAACGAACCCCGCCGTACACTGCCCATCACCTCTCCATTACCGCGTACAGCCCCTCATCTCCCCCTATCTCTTCTTCTTCCTTTCTCCGTTAGCTTGCCATTTTCCAAAACATTACTTCTTCTTCTCTCTCTTTCTCTCTCTCTCTCTCTCTCTCTCTCTCTCCCTCTCTCTCTACACCATTAATGGAGGAGTTGGTGGTTGCGTAGTCCCCAGTGGACTCCATGCGCCACCCTCACCACGCCCTTCTCTCCGTCGAATGCAGCGGTTGCGCCGGCTTCATTCACCTCCTCTCAAAACCTTTTGCATACATGCAGATTATTATTTCGGTGCATTTTACTGTATCCTTCGCATGCATTTTTGGAAGTATGCTTATTTTCTAGGTAACTTTCTACAAATTTATATAAACTCGAGCAATTTGCAAGCAATTTGTAAATCTATTTTCTCCCAATTGTGGTAAAAATACATTGTTAAAGTATAGATGAATTGATATTTCCCTGATTAGAAAATTACATGTCTAGATTACGATCACAGATATGACTATAACATTTGCAATTTCATTGCATTATGTACCTTCTTTCATGAATCAAATGAGATCATTATGATACTTTCATGCTGAAAATCAGTTGAAGTGTTTATTGCTTGTGTTTTTCTTCTTCTTAGCATATTACTCTGTTTGTTTAGATCTTGGATAATTGCCTTGAATTCTGCTTAGCTCGGTGTTCTATCAGAGGCAGATCCTGATTAGGTATCTCTTTGTTGCTAGTTATAGACCGGTGATCATTTAATATAAAGTGAAAAAGCATTTAGGCTTATTTATTGTTCTGTAAATTTCTTTTCCTCTTTTATTTTGCTGACGAGTCTGAAGATGAATTCGGGAAGTCGCAGTCTGAGATTTACGATGATGATGATGGGAAAGATCTCGAAGAGCTTCAATTTCTTAGTTTTCTCTCTTGATCCCTATTTATTATTTCGGGATTTACATCAATTTGCTCTAATTTATTTATTTTGAATGTGTATTTCTTCGCAGGAGGAGGAGGATGATAAATGGAATAGGCTAAATTATATAAAACACCCCTATCAAAAACGGATTTTTCACTTTCCCACCATGTCATTTAAAAAACTACACTTTGCCCCCTTGTAAAATAAAAATATTCACAGGGGGGTATGGTGTGAACTGTGATGATAAAATGACAATTTTGCCCCTAACCATTTTCGTCTCCTTCCTCATCTTGCTCATTCATTGCCTTGATCGGCCGCGGTTCGCGCCTTGATTGGCGGCGGTTCCTTTCCATTTTCTTCTCCACATGCTCCTCTTCTCCTTCTGCACCCTCATCGTCTCTCCATTTTGGCGACAGTAGGGAGGAAATCGAGGTGTGTGTGGATGAAGAGGCGGGCAAGGGCAAGGCAGTGGAAGAGGGCGAGGCGGTGAGGCAGAGGAAGGCGAAGCAACAGTAGAGAGGGCGGGTGTATTTTTGGCATAAAAAATATTTTATAATGGAACCCTAACGGATCATTAATAGTAGGGGGTGAAGTGCACATTTTTTATTTTATAAGGGGGCAAAGTATAGGTTTTTAACTAACATGGGAAAAAAGTGAAAAATCAGATTTTTGACAGGGGGGTTTTCTGTAATTTAGCCAATGGACTATATAATTTTTCTATTGAAGAAGTAGTATATGCTGATAATTAGTGACCTAAGCCACATGCTTATTTCTAATTTCACTGATATGTGATTATTCCTTATTCATTAGTGCTTATCTCTAAACTTAACTAGATGCCTCAACAAATTTTAGATTGTGTGCTCCTTTGCCAGCAGTAGTTAATAGCTTAGGTTATAGCAAGAGATTCCTAACTCCGATGTGCTTTCTCTTCTATGCTGTATTGAAATTAAATTGTGGTAGCAAGTTGGATAGTTCTTGCTGACTTAGTCCTCTTCTTTTTTCTTTTCTTTTTTTTTTTTTGCATATTTGTACCATAATTTTTATCTAAATTCTCTCTTCTGCTTCCTAATTTTTTTTTTTTTTTTACTGTAACAATACAGAGCAATTGTCCTTGAATTTGCATGTAGATAGATTTATGATTTTCGTTTAGCATTTGAGAGATTATTTCTCAGTGACAATTGATTTACTGAATCTAAGTTTCTTCTGTTTGTCACGGAAAATATTTCATGATGCTAGGAAAATACACCAGGTCACAAACACTCAAACAAGTTACAGCACACAGAAGGTGTAAACGATGGAATTTAATTTGATTATCTATTTAATTAGCTTTGAGAAAGTCGGCGTAGTGCTTAATGTTCGTTGCCCTATACAGATTATAATTTATATACCGAATACAGTGCTTTATTGTAGCAGAATTTGTTAGTCCAAAATTTATATACATGCGGAGGGAGCCAAATGGGAGTAGGAGACCAGAGAATAGGCCTTTCTCTTCCTGAAAATGTTAGAACCAGTTTATAATGCACTTGATGATAGTGTTTGTTTGAAAATAATTCTCTTTTTGAGATACAAAGTTATATTCGAAGCTCTTCATCCTTCCTGTAGAGATGTAAATTGCGTGACATTACACGAGGGTTTAAGTTTGATGTCTTTTTGGTTCTTGTTGCGAAGAACGCCATAAACTAACTTGCATGTGTGTCTTTCAAGTTTATAGCTTACCACACCATATCTTGTTCAACCCTTTGGATTTAGTTTACATTACTTGAGAAAAATTTCGTTCTTAGCATTTAGAATGGGACCTTTTCATCCTCCTCCGTTTGATATGTTTGTTCTTTTACTTATTTCCGATATGAAAGGGTAATGTCATCATTGAAGAGGGAAAGAAAGGATTGAACCCAGGCATGGTGGTCCTCCTTGTTGTGGGGGGAGTTTTGCTTCTCTTTCTTGCCGGGAACTACGCTCTCTACACATACGCAAAAAAGACCCTTCCTTCGAGAAAGAAGAAACCCGTCTCGAAGAAGAAGCTGAAGAGGGAGAGGCTTAAGCAGGGCGTTTCCGCACCAGGAGAGTGAAGCGGCCTTTGTCAAGCTTAAACTACCTTAACTTTCAATTTATTTGAGGCAGACTGTAGGTCGAGTAAAGACAGAAACAGGCGAAAGCTCACTTGAAATTGCTGAAGAAAACATTTACATAGTGGTTCAGCGGCATTTCTATACAGAGAACATTACTGAGAGAATCCCTAAACTTATTTCTCAAATGAGATTTATTGAAGAACAGCAATAAGTAAAGATCATTTTTCTGTGACAAAATTTCTGAAGCATTGCTATATGTGGCTGAGAGAATGTCTACTATGGAAAGTGCATAAATTAAAGCTACAACATGATTTGTTTGCCGCAAACTACGTCTTTGTGTGATGTCATTTGGAGACTTTTTCCTTGGATTTTATCACTGCTGGCAGGTCTGATTTTCTTTTTCTTGGCTGTGTGTTGAATGTTTCGTTACAGTTTACTGCTTTTTTTTTTTTTTTTGACGATCTGTGACATATAATACTCTTTTTAAGTACATGCATGTGGAATAGTGATTGAACTGTATTGCCCTAGAAGAGTTAAAGTCATGCTATAATAAAATGTCTTGTGCTTCGACGATAGTGTGATTTAGTCCCTGAACCTTTTACTTAAGCTTAGTCATCCTTGAACTTACTGTGCTTGGCAATCATATCCCAATCATATCCTTCACCCTGGGTGATCCTCTTTCTGTACACGTTAACCTCGTTCCACACAAATGGGAACATTATATAATGAAAAAGGTTTAAAAATGATTGGTATATGCGAAATGGGTAGTACTAGCGTATGCCATGCGATGGAGATCTGACTGTTTGTACATCTGCCATGCTATGGAGATCTGACTGTTTGTACATCAAATAAGGATGATGCGGATGCAATTGCACGGCATATCTAAATTGTGTTAGTGAAAATGTTTAGCATGTCTAAATTGTGTTAGTGAAAATGTTTAGCAATAAGTCGCAAAACTGCATTTGCATGATCACTTAGTAACATAATGGAACTGGCACACTGAAATCAGGCTCATTAAGACAGCATTTATAAACATACAAGTTACTTTTCCTGGTGCCAAAATTGTTTAGTACAACCTCTTGTTTCTCGTTTTCTTTTTCTATTTTCCCTTTGTAAATACTTTAGACTGAGACATCAATTAGGAGCAGTTCGACACATTATCTCCCATCTAAAGAGGGTACTAAAAAAGAGTGATTAATGAGCTGAACCTCAACTTGCCAAGTCCGAATCCGGTTCGATTGCCGATCGCAGCCCTTGACGTACCATCATCTGCGCATAGAATTCGGCGTGCTCCTGTTCAGCCAGAGATTTAATTACCCATAATAATAATTTGTACCAAGTATAAGCAATATCTAGTTACAAAACATTCGAAAAGATCTTCATCAAGTAATTTCGTTCACAAATTTAATAATCAGTGACAGGTGTTTTGCGTGAGGTGTGAACACTTCTTAAGATGATCTCGACGATGTTCTGTATATGTGTATTTCTGAGACTAAATAAAGCAGCGACTGTATATACCTTTACAGTAACAATAACAACTGCAACACCTTTCTCCCGAGATTCATGGAATAGTTTTCGTGCCACATCGGTTGTTATAGAGGGCACCACCCGTGGCAAAGCTCTTTCCACTGCACAAAACAATACAAAGATTGTGGGAATTTTTTGTGATAGTAAATTTGAGTAAGAGCTCGTGTGAATTGTAGTAACAATTATATTGTCGCCGATGAGATGAAAAAGAATCCAACCTGGGCGTAATGGTAATGGTATTTGCACACTAAAATGATGATTGTAAAACTATATATATATAGAGAGGGAGAGAGAGTTAAACTGGAATACTATCAGTAGCAAACGAACTCTGTTATTACCAATTTGTTTCCGATGATCAGGCCTCGAAATTGACGAGGGTATCGTTGAATATGATCTAGACTATTTAAAACATCTAGACATCAAATTTTATATTTTTTCGATATCATTTACCTAATGATCAAAGAGTTGTAAAATTATAATTTTAATAGTTAATACGAGACATTTGCTCATTTAACAGTATAAAAAAACTCAAATCAGTTAAATTTTTATTAGGAAGTTTTTTAAACTATCTAAAACCGAATCTACACTCTATTGTATCATCACATTTTGAACGATATTTATTTTTAGCCATTCAATTTTGTGCTCACTTAATGCACAAGAAAATAATATCGAAACAATATGAAATGCGATTTCTAAATACTTCAAGTGATCTAGATCATAATAAACGGCGTCGACCGTCAATTTGAAAGCTCAACCATCGAAAACAAATCAATAGCAACAGAGCCCGTTTGCTACAGATAGTATTTCAGCTCATCTCTTCTATGTATCTATTATATGTAATGTGGAGATATTTAATTGGATATTACAAATCCTCTGTAGAATAACTGTGTTGGAAGAGTACCTAATTTCTCGGTATGGCGCGGATCATCAATGAGCAAAACTTTGTAGCTATCTCCACTCCCCAGGCCTTTCCTATTACTCAGTGTGCCTATATCCCCTCCTGCATATATTTACAAGAGCAAGCTTTTATTTTTTGTTTGTTCTTCAATTAGATTGCCAAGGAAACACAAAATTCATAATTTCACCAATTCAAGGAAGAAACAATAGTGGAATTAACAAAGTAAAACTGTATGGAGAACTCCAAACTATAGGCCATTTTTGAAACGACCACATCTTTATATTTTTCGATTGGCACACTTCCTCAACTTCAGATTTTTTTTTTTTTTTAAATCCCTATTTAGTCATTAGTTCTATTAAATATTAACATGATTAATCACTATTTAGCAAGTAAAAAATCATAAGACTATCAAATTTAACAAAAAGTTTCAATATGAGTAATCGGAACAGCTTAAATAAATGAGTGTGTCAATAAGAACAACAAAACTTGTGAGAGAACTACTTTTAAATGGACTAGAGTTGAGGAGTCTCAGAACATTGTTACCAAAATTAACATTTACAAAACAAATATCTCAGCTCAAAAAGAAGGGGAAAGAGGAGGAGAGAGAAACTACACCTTCTTGGACTGAGGGGAGAGCATCAAACTGGGACTGGTCGAAGGTGGGTCGCTCCAACACCGCTCCTCCTCCTCCTCGCAGCGATCCCAATCCGCCATTAATGGCGGCGAGAGAGAGCGCCGACGCTTCTCTACTCCGGGCCTTCTCTAACCTAGCCGTGGTGCGCCGCCTCAGAGGCAACGAAGCGTTCGAAATGGGTAGGGCTGTAGGGTTAGGGTTTGGGAATTTGGGAACGGAGAATGCGGCTCCGCGGGTGCTAATCGCCATCAAAGAGCTGCGTTGCACTCACTTTGGGCGGAAGCGCAGGGGAGAGAGTATGGGTTGGTGAAGACGAAGCTCGGACGCTATGAGGTGAGTGATAGGGCAAATTTTGGGGAAGAGAGATGAGGGGGTGGTGGGATTTATTGAGGGTTCTAACGGGAAAAAGACCAAAAAAAAAAAGAAAAAGAAAAAAAAAAAGCATTTAAAACTAGTTTGGGAATTGGGATTTAAAAACATCCATTTTTATATTTTAGGAAGTTCAAAAAAATTTAACAGCATTTATAATTTGTTTCATTTGATGCTATAAATTTACAATGCCAATCGCTACCCAGCGAAATATATTATTAATTTCTTTTTACTTTTTAAAGTATAAAATAAATATTTATTACTACCATAATACCAAACGAGGCTTTACAAAGCCTGTTCAATCTGGATAGAACAACAACTCTGATCTAAAGAAAATAAGAAATGGATCTAAAAAGCAGTTGTGTAATCATTTAATAAATAAAAAGTCTAAAATTTTCATTGTGCTGTAAAGGTGAAAGTTAAAATTAAAGATTTTATTTGTACTACAAGCAAAAGTTTTAGTAAAAAACTAATTATTGTAGTTTTGCTCGGACAAACACTTCTCTACTAAAACTAATTATTGTAGTTTTGCTCGGACAAACACTTCTAGAGTTTGGTTAAGTAGATTCATAAATACCGACCATCCCCAGCATAAATGGCAAAAGATTAGATAGTTGGTATTTGAGGTTTTAAATTTGAATTCTAATTGATTCACATTTCCAGCTAAATTTATTTCTAAAAAAATAAAATAAACGAACTATCTTAAAAAAAAAAAAAAAATCATGAATGGCTGAGGTAAAAGGGTAATTTTAGTTGTTTTCTACACCGTCCTTCATTGGACTGAGGTTTGGTATTGCATAGTAGAGAGAAGTTCGGTGAAGCAACTTCCAATTTCCACGGCTTCAAATCATCTCTTGATTTGGCTACAACTCCGAAACGCTTACAAGTCTTTTCTCTTTTCTTTTTTTTTTTTGGTGGTTCAGGCTCTTTGGCGTGTTACACAGTACATCTTAATAGAACGATAATATTTGAAACTGAAAGGAGATGCCAAAATAAAAGAAAAAAAAGAAAAAAGGAGGAGGTTCCAGAAAATAATATAGGGCTGTTCTCTGCATAAGACAAACAGTTCCAGAAGCATCTATCAGCAAAAAACTGGAAGAAGTGTTTGAACCTGCATTTGTGGCTTGTTTGGCACTATTCATGTTGTTGTTGTTTTTTCTTTTCTGGATCAATTATTTTTACATCCCCTAAACCTTTATACCCAGGATGATACAACTCAAATAAATGCTCACCAGATAACACCCCTGAGAATCACCATAATTCTATTACAGTGTATACAATAAACAGTGAAATCTACTGCTGAAATGTAAGCCAATGCAATGGTTTCAAACGCAATAGCTAGAGTTTTTAGAGGAACATATGTACGTGATCAGAAGTCCATAGGTATCTTTTCCCATAGGATGTCTATGGAGATATATCATTATACAAATAGATAAAAGGTTTTATCTATTCAAACCAAAATAAGTCAAAGGGAGGAGCATCTTCTGTTAGGAGACTAAACCACTTGGTAATTATCGGCGATCAGCTGAATCCTCTGAGAAAATTTCGGAGGGCCACCACCTCTCAGTGGCGTGATGTTAACAACCTAAAATATATGCAATAATACCGTGTTAATCATGGAAAACAGAACAAGTCTGAATAAATCTTTTGAAAGAAGCGCTAACAGTTTTTTTTCCTCATTAAAATTTCAAAAGCAGCTTCTGTCTACAGGAGACGCAAAAGATGATTCATTGAAATACATTGCCGAAATATAACGAAGAAAAAAAATAGTTTAATAGTGGCAGAAATAAATTAAAGTCAAACCTTCACATTACTGAAAGTGTTCGCAGCAGTAAATCTGATAGAAATGGGGAAAAATGCTGACGAATCAGCTCGAGGCACAACAAACTCCATTGATCCACTGTTGCGAACCAAATATAACGCGTCAAATTAATTGCACATGAACAGCATCAGGAAAGAAGTGTGAAGGTCTAAGTACTTGGAATGACTTAATTACCTGCGATTTGATTGATCGATAAGAAGAATAGACCACTCCAATATGGAGTTCCTTGAGTCGTACCTGGTAAATGGTAGCAATTATAAATCGCAACTACTAATGAATAACATTGCATATGATGATAATAAGTAATATTCTTAGACAATTATCACAAGATGGTTCTAAAAGGAATTTTCACTACGTGGTCAGAATTAAATTAAACTTGGGATGATAAAAGAGAATATCTATTCAAACCCAACCTAAATAATCTTTTTAAAAAAATAACATTAGAAACTTCATGTATTTCTGCTGTCCAAGGGTATAAACACTTTTGAGTATCTTGTTTAAACAAAACATATTTTGATTAACAAATATGTAAATTTATCACTGAAGAGATTTAAGCACATAGAGTAGAAGGAGAAAACGTTAAACAGTTACCTCCATTCTCCATCTATCTGTCTTACACTTGGTGACTCTCGAAGTGCAGGAAGAGGTATTGAAATCACAACATTTTGCAAGTCGAACGTCTCCAAAGCTTCATACTCAATGTTTACAAAAGTTTCATTTCCAGAAACTGTGGGCCAGCAGTTGACTGCAAGAAATCTAAGCAAGTTAGATACATAAACTAATAAGCGTCAATTTGGACTAGCCAGTGGAACGGCTTCTCTACATCAAAAATCAACAGCTAGGCGTTTAGCAAACAAAGAGTCCAGAGTTTGTTCTAGAAGGATGTTAAAACTGAGGTTCTGAACTCCCAAAGGCGGAAGCTGGAGTTTGAAGCTTTTCCCCGCTGCTGCAGCAAGAATCGAGGATGCGAATGAAAAAGCTACTTGGCCGTTTGGCCCAGCTTTTGCTTTTGCTTTTGCTCTTAGCTGTAGCCACCTCTATTAGGGCATTCGGCAACTAGAAAAGTTTACATTTTCTGCCATGGGGGGTAGCAAAATTGAGATTTCAAGACCCAAACACAGGAGCTCCACTTCGGAGTACCTGCTTCAGAGAGATCTTGTTTAGCTGGAGAAGGAAGGGGTGGTGGTGATGATAAATTTAGCACTCCTAACAGCACTAAAACAGCAATATGCCCTGGACTAGGGCCAAAAAGGTTAGTGAATTTTCAAACTACTTTACTTGATGGCACTTCTGTAGAAGTTTCAACCAGCCCAAGCAGGCCCTAAGCACAAAAAAAACAAGAAAAAGAAAAAAGAAAAAGAAGATGCAGTAGAAAGAGTGAGGAACCTGTCAATGGCAAGGAGCCTTCATCCATCCCCTGAATTCTCCATTTCATGAGACCAACATCATTTTGACCGCTGGGAAAAGGCCTGTTTGGATCTTTCAGACCTATAATATGCTGGCTATTAAACAGTTCTTTGTTGATATTAGGATGTGTTTTGAAGCTAAGGCCCAGCACATCTTGGTTTTCGATCTGTCAAAGAGATGATCTATTACCACAAATCTACAAATCTTCATTGACATTAGAATAAAAGCTCTTAATTGTTGGACGTTCTAACAAAACAACTTATTAGAAAGCAAAACTATCAAGTTCCACATAAACAATTACCTGAAATTGGATAAACCCATCCTCCTGGTTAATAATTTGAAGAGAGAGAGTCCCTTGAACATCAAAGTTACTAACTCCACCATCTCTCTTAATTGTGACATTGAGCCTCTCTTCAATCGTCAGTGTAACAGGATCACTCGGTGGAAGTGATGACTTCGACTGAACTGCAGTTGGTTGGACATAGTCAAGAATCACTTCACCCTCAGCTTTTAGTGATTCCAGGAACTGATTGTCCCTCCGCGTTTTGCCTAATTTCATGCCTAGTCCTTTAGGTGGAGCTGTAGCAGATGCTGGCAGACGACCTGCAGGTCCACATTGTGATGTCGTATTACAGAAAACAAAGAAAAAAGATGCTGCCAACAGAGAAAAATATTCCAGTGCTCAATAAGTTGGGGCATCAACAACAAGATTTCTAGTACATTTCTCAATTTTCACTACACAAGTTGCTTTCTTTTGGAAAATGTGTTATGCCTACTAGAAAATGTAAAGAACAAGACTACACACATGATGGATCAACAAAATTTAGGCTAGCTAAAAATGGTAAGAAGATTGAGGAAAACTTATAACTTGATAATATCTATGCAGTTGGGTAAAGAAGGGTGGCGTCGTGCAACATTTGTCTTGCAAATTTCATGCCGCAGTCTTTCCAAAATGTACAGAATTTCATACATTCACCTAGCTATAATACGTTAAAATATTTCACCTCGTATTAGTTCAAAGTTCTATACGTTTGCTCATTGATGATAGAACAATGTCAGATAAGTTTTGCTAAATAAGCATATATGAACTGGTGACCAATAAACTTTAGCAACAAGCTTCGGTCACTCAATAAAATTTTGCCAATCTTAAATTACCAAGATTTTCAAAGCAAGACTCAGCGAAGTGGTATAGCTGCATTGCCTAGAGCCTTGTCGTATACTATTGAGCTGTTTTTTTAATACTTAGCAGTAGCATTAGAAGTTTCCAGAGATAAAAAATCTTATGGGATTCAAATTGATGAAAGTACATAGTACGACATTTCCATTTCCAACTAAGATATTCAAACCCTTGAAAGCATTACCATCCGAAAGTCACTTTTGTGGCCTTTTATCAAACAGATTTGAGTGATATAAATGGTTCTAAAGCAGCTAAAAGGTGCCTGTAAAAGGCTATAACACATCAGCTAGTATAAACCTTTGGGCTTGGTGGAGTCAAAGTCTGTGCTCAATCCAAATCCAGAGCTGCTTCCGAAACCAGTTCCACTGCTGGAAATACTCATGTCACTAAAACTACTTTCAAGTCTCCGAGGACCAGAAATTGACATGAGTCCTCCTTTGTCACCTCTGCTCTTTTCAATCTGCATATTTACAGAATCTAGTAGAACGACTAAAAAAACAAGAAGATTGAAAGCAAATAGTTATTCCAGAATAATTTAAAATAGGTTAGTGAGAGGGATACAAAATAGAGTGTTAACCATCCTAACTGATGTTTCAGAACTTTAACACCTATAGATCATCAGAGGAGAGAAGAGGATAGGTGGAATCTCTACCAAAACAAGGGAAGAATGACTAATTTTATCCAAATTCAACATCAACTTTTCTGCCGGTTGGATCAAGAACTGCCCAAGTATGCCCTGGCATGTTGCATAATAGAACTAAGGCAGCTCCAACTGCTAGTTATGCTGAAATTCGCATGCCACAAATTCTGCCCTTCAAAAGACTCGCTCACTGCACTGGTCTTAGTAACCCAATTTTTCACGGCCAATTTTCTGGCTTATTTTTTAAAAAATAATGTCATACAACTCATGGCTATTTTTCAAACACTTAAAGTGTTTTAATTTTTAAGCCATTTCATTCTAGCAACATACACCAGTAAACAAGAAGAACAAAAAAAAAAAGCAGTCTAACAACAATTCCTTTTGACCATATGAGTACCATGAACCACTGAAACACCAAGGCAATAGCTGTTATCTTTTGCAAATTCAACAGAGACTCTTGCCGTTAATATAAAAAAGAAGAACAATACATACCTTGCTTTTGTCAATTTCACTAGCTTTTCGCTTCATGACATCCTTAGTTTCATTGATTTTGCTTTGCATGACAAGCCTATGCAGTCGTTCTTCATGGCTCTCCATTTCACAGTACTGTTTAACCTGTGCTACAGTCAAATTTTCTTTGTTGCCCAGAGAGATGGCTTCATCAAACGCAAAGATCAGCTCGAATGCAGAATTACAGATCCCCTCTTCATCTAACGAACATGAGTACTCTGGTACCTTCATACCATTTAAGGAAATCATTGCTGTAAAACAACAACTATTAGCGCACACAAGATTGCTAGTGTCAATTTGCAATGGTGATAAAATCATTAGTGATAACATAAAATTAGATGACAAGATCTGAAATAAGCTCTCGATAGCTAATTGAATTGGCATATACTTGCAAAATCCAACAGAAATAAGGATACGAGTTTGGATAGGAGTCTTAGTGTCTCTAGATCTTCGAGAATGTTACTTTGTTTGTTTGTAACAAGAAGCAGATACAAAGCCTCAATTGGCTGGTAGACATAGCGGACATTTTCAGTCTCAACATAAGTGTGTTGTTTTCCAGTCCCAACCAACTTTGGAAATGCTGCGAGCAGTCCTTCAATCCTTATTCGGGACATATCAACGAATTGTCTTGAAACAAGCACTGCAATTAAGTAAAAACAAAAAAAAAGCAATTATCCAGCCATTTTTTTCAGCTTATCCAAGACCAAGCATCCGGAATGCAAGCAATAAACCTAAATGAAGCAAGTAAGCAATTAATAAAGAGTCGCAAAGTGCAAAGCTGACACACCTTTTCCAGACTTTGTTACGATAGAAGCTGCAAGAACAACCTATTAACACAAGCACTTGTTAGATCAACTGCTTTTAGAAATTAAAGAAGAAACTATACTTGTAATTACAGCATATAGTTTTGCCTATGAGATATCTGTCTTCACTTACTCCATGATATAATGAGTCCCACAAAATATAGGAAGAAATCGTATAGATTATTAGTTCTGAAAAAAATAATATGTTTTTGCATGAGGATCCAAACAGTAATGTGCTTGTCAGTTTCCTCCATAAAAAATGATAAATCAGTTTCACCCACCAAAATAGACTCCTAGGAACATACATCTAACCTCTGATGCTACAAGCACTGAAATTAATTTTTCATCAAAAAGAAAAATAGAGGGGAAATAATGTAGAAAAGCAACAACTTTGAAAAGGCAGAAGCTACACATATTCCTCTATTTAGCTTACAACGAAAAAGGCAACGCCATTTAGCTAGAATGTAGCAAACTTGCAATAAAAACATATCAATTACCAGAGGAAAGCAATGAAGTGTTACTAAACCTGAAATGTTAGTAAATAAAATCAACAATGTCAGAAATTATCAAATCATGAGAATTCCTTATCCATCTCAACATTCAAAGCACGAGGAAAAAATAAATCACAATTAGCAGAGTAGTAGTTATCGTATAAATTTTTCTTACCATTTTAAATCCAATTTGACACCCCAAGAACTATCAATCCCCAGTCAAAAAGATAAAACCCTGCCGAGAATTTCAGCAATTACTCTCAGTTGATCAACGACCTGGAAAAAAAAAAAAACAGCACTTAAAATGAACAAAAGATAGATCCAACGATTATAAAGATTGCAAAAAGGCAATTCTCCTCAATTTTCCATGTAGATAACAAACATAACATGAATAATTGCCATGATTTCCTGAAATGATAACGATAATACATCGTTTACACTATAAAAGTGGCAAATTACTTTAGATTTTCTCAATTAAATTGATTCCTCGCAAAAATAATTATAGATCTACAGGAATAATTAGATTCTACTACCGATTCTTCTGCTTTTCGCATCGAATTCCAGGTTCTGGAGCTCTATTCGTGGAATTAACCGCAGTTTTAGTGAGGAAACTGATACGAATAGATCGAATGCTCGAATTTAAGGAACTCAAAAAGATAGAGATCGATCGAAAAGGATCGGAGAGAAGAGAAGATAACTTACCTGAGATATAAAGTGGATTCGAGAGGACAAGTGGAATTGAGGGGACGAGAGAGATCTCGGAGAGGAGGAATCGGAGGTGTCGAACGCTCGAGGTGCAAAAATGTGTCGGAACCAAACTACTCCTGAGAGTGTGGCAAGGAAGGTTATTTTGCATGCTAGTGACAGCAATCTTTGGATATTACTAATCAGTTCCTACATTTGCTGTGTAGGGGCTTTTTTTGTATTTGGTCCCGTACAAAAATTATTTTTATAAATAGCCCAATCAAATTTGTAATTATAATTTTGACGCTATCTCTACCACGCAGGTACCACATCAGCGCCACGTGAGCAGGGATGGAAAAGGTGGAATTTGTTGAACACGGTGAATCATTCACCATGTCTAATAAAAATATATGTATTACGAAAAAATATAAGTTTTGAATAAGGAAAATATAAGTATGGAATATGGTGAACTATTCACCGTGTTCAACTTAACGCTCCTCCCTAGCCAGCTTGCGTGGTACTGATGTGGTGCCTACGTGATGGAAATAGAGCCAAAATTGTAATTATAAATTTAATAGGATTCTTTGTAAAAAAAAAATTTTGAGGAGCCAAAATGCAAAAAAAAAAAGCCCGCTGTGTAGTGATGTGATTGAAGTCGGCGACGAAACTGGTTACTTAGCGTCGATCAGTTTCAGAAGTCGGCGACAAAACAGCTGCATTTCCCCAAATTAAGATGTATCAATCGTTGGAGAGAACAGCTTGAGCTGCCGACTTCTGTTGAGTGTGTTTTTTTCTTTCTTTTTTTTTTTTTCCTTTGACGAATTATGCCCCGGCTTTATATTCAGGGTCACATTGCCAGGAGTGAAAGTACCTTCCACCTACACTGAAGTGATAGATAATATCATTGTTAAACCTATATATATATAAAAAAAAGTTGGAATGCTTAATCTTTCGTCTTCCATTGAGCACAACATGTAAGGTAGTATGTGAAGCTATATATATCACTGTAAGAAATTAGAATTATGTATTTCTTTGATCCAAATAAAAAGTGATGTCGACGCTTCAAATCTCATCTGTTAGTACACTCTTTACCTGTGAATGAAATCCTATAAAATCCTTTCAGATCAAGAGAAACCTCATTGGAAGATAGTACCAAAAAATGGATCTTGAAAAACAGGAACTCCAGTCTTATGTAATATGTGATAATAGTTCGTCGAATGTTATAAGCTCCCATATTTAATGAGTGGTATACCTAAAAATTTTCATTTTAATGGTCTGCAATTAGAGAGGGAGCCTTTGATCTACTGCTCACACTGCCATGTAAAACACTAAAACTCAGAAATTCAACAAAAAAATTCAGTAGGATGCAAAATAACACTCACTATCTACATAAGTAAGAGAATTTTTCCAAATAAGAACTGCATTTGTAGAAAGCTGATATTTGCAAGTTTAAGAGAAGTTGATTTCTGTCACATAAAATAATGCCAAGATGAAACGATTAAATTACAATATGTATTCACACACAAAAGTATCACAAAATAATTATCTGATTTGTTTTCTGTATACACCACATTGCCCTTTTAAACTCACATAAATAACATTTTGTATTCTTTATAGTACAACTCCGAGTAACCGAGTGAATGCGCGGCATTCAAATTTTATCTCATCGTGCATAATTATACAACATTTGACATGAATTATGCCATTAACATGCAAAAAGAAGGAAAAAGGTCCTTTCCATCAGATAATTTGAATCCCAAATTTGACATGCTTCTGATCTCAGCCCTGACAATAACAATCAGAAGTCCACATCCAACTTGAATCAAACTTCGGGAAATAACCAAGCTAATGAACCAACCAATCCCAATGTTCTCAATATTAACAGGCCATTTCTTTTTGGGGAGGTGATATAGGCAGAGCAGAAAATACCATTAAAAGATTAGGTCTATTGAACCTAGTGAAGCCTACCTTTGTGAAAGAATGATTAGGTTCAATTCCTCCTCTGTTAGTATCACGACCCCTCGTTTCGTATTAGGATTCTTGTTGGTGTCTCGAGTTCGAAGAGCCCAGCTGAATGTATCCTTCATCCCCATCCTCACTTTCTTCTTCATCACTCTCTTCATGCTCTTCGTGGTCTGACTGGGCTTGATCGACTTCTCTACCATTTTCCGGTGGCACGACGCCTGGAGCGTGAGCTGGGCTTCCTTCAGGTGGAGGAGTTGTGAGGAAGCTTAGGGTCATGACAACGTCGGCCATCAACGGCCGCACCGAAGCCTCTTCTTGAAGGCACATTGCAGCAACTGCAACCGCTTGATTTAGGGCTTTCGGCGGGTAGTCTTCTTCAAGAAGGGGATCGACTAACTCAGGGAATCTTTTCTGGTCTTTGAACATGGGCATTGCCTATAAAAATTAAAACAAAAAGGACTCTACCAATAAGTAGATATTATACGAGGAACTAAATTTGAGCAGCAATAGTTTATGAAATTGAAGCGAGTTCAAGGAACAGAAATAAGACTGTGATGGTCCAAAGTGATCCTAAAATGCCAAGAAGAATGCAGAGATTTATAAGTTGACACAACAATATTCAAGATCAGTAGGGATTCAAACTCATAACTAGGTGGTGAAATTCGCAAGGCTCAAGAGTTCATGATGCATACCCAAGTGACAAGATTTTGCTCATGAGTTTGCTTTGTAGTGTCGATTGCTCTTCTCCCCGTGATAAGCTCGAGAAGAACCACTCCAAAACTGTACACATCTGACTTCACGGTCAGATGGCCTGTTCTCGCATACTCAGGTGCGCAATAGCCATAAGTCCCCATAACCCTCGACGAGACGTGCAGCTTGTCACCCATGGGGCCGAGCTTCGCGAGCCCAAAGTCCGAGAGCTTGGGATTGAATTCCTCATCGAGTAGAATATTGGAAGATTTTAAATCGCGGTATATAACTGGCGGGTTGGCCTTATCGTGCAAATACTCGAGGCCCTGAGCAGCACCATAAGCTATTTTCATTCTGGTGAACCAGTTTAAAGGTTTTTGATCGGGCGAGAGATCTGCAAAAAGAAGAAAGAAAATAAGCATCATTGATTAGGTCAACAGCAAGCACGATGCAGGATTTCGTGATTTTCAAATTGCGCTCGTAAAATCTCACGCCATTAACAATGAGCAAAGTGATACAAGGCGACCTGCGAGCAATCTCTATGCAGGGTATCCTGCAATTTAGCCTTTTTGTCAAGTTGAATGCCTAATAACGAATCGATTGAAAGCTAAAGCGAATCTACGAATCTTTGGGAAGTTGACAACGACATTAACTGATTCGATGACAACGGCCTTTCCGAACCATAGAGAACATTTTCCGCATTCAAGTTCCTTACCGATCAAATGGTCTTCCAATGAGCCCCGCGGCATGTACTCATATACCAGGACTCTTTGATCACCATCTGCGCAGTATCCGATGAGATTGACCAAATTCGGATGGTGCAGAAGGCTAAGCATCAAAACTTCAACTAAGAATTCTCTGTTGCCTTGAAAGCCATTCCTGTCTAGCTGTTTAACAGCTACAACCTGGAAAACATATATAAATATATAGAGTAGCAGAACTATTTTCTTTAGATAAAGATATCGGCAAATGTATGGTTTATTTACCTGGCCTGTTTTTTCGAGGCAACCTTTGTAAACTCTTCCGAACCCTCCCTCACCCAAAAGGCAATCGGGTCGGAAGTTCTTGGTCGCGGCGGCGAGTTCGCGGAATGTGAATGTTTGTGCTGCAATATTTCCATTGCCAGCTTCTTTCTGTGTTGCAGCTGTTTCTCCTGGACTCTTCTCCGCATTGTTGTCTGCGAAGCAAACATTCGAAGAAAATTGTCGCGAATAATCATACGACGTGAGATGAAAATGTTGATGAAGTAGCTGTAATCGCTACGCTCGTGTCAGCACCGAACTTCGACGCGTGACAATTTTCATCTGATTTAACGGACTTTGTATTGAAAAGAAGAGCAGTGTTTGAGATAATATGCTACCGTTTCATTCAATTAGAAAATGAACTAAGCTACAGAACGAAAAAAAAAAAATGGATGCAATGGGACTCCCAAAGGGTCCTACAAAAGCGTATTTCTGCGGACATCTGTTGTAAGGTGAGTCATCTGGCTTTTGTTTTAACTTTTTGAAAGTTCAGACGGCTATCTGCAACCGAGCAAAAGTTTTAAGGAAGTGAAGAAATCTCACCAGTCTTCGCGGTCACCTCGGCGTGGCGGACGGGCGCGGGCGGAGCGGAGTCGTTCTCGGCGGCAGCGGCTGCATTCTTCTTCGCCTTCTTCTCGCCGGAAGAGAAGCAAGGGAAGCAGCTCATGGTCTCTCAACGAACACTACGGAAACAACTCCCCGGAGAAATCTCCCGAGTCTCCGACACAGCATCGAAAGGTCCAAACCCCTTCGCACTCGCTCAAATCCTCGTCAAAACTCCATTGCTAACGCCAGCTCTTCGCACCACGCAAATGGTTGTTCGGGAAAACGCCACGGACCCAGGATTTTGGAGCCCCTCCCCGGGGAGAGGAAAGGAGATGGGGGGAGGGGAAGAGAGAGAGAGAGAGAGAGAGGGACGTGGGTTATGCCGTTGGAATTTTGGTGGTTTAATTAATTAAAATTGGAAAAACGAGCAAAAATATAGATTCCGGACCCTTCAACCAGTTGGGCATTTTTAGAGATGCCAACCAGTCGAATTCTCGATGAATTTTAAAAGTTCAAATTTGAATCTAATTATTAAACTCAAAATTTGAATCTGAACATGGATTCGACGAATTTTAAAATTCATATCCAAATTCGATCTCGACTAAAAATCTAAATCCCGAAACAATTATTTTTTTTGCAATATTTTGAAACATATTGCATTAAATTTAAATTATATATATATAGAGAAAGCTGGGCTTGTATGCTATCGGTAGCACGGAGGCCTCCGTGCTATCAAGTCGTTTTCAATAATGCGGCTTCCAAATCGACGATCGGCTCCGTTAGACTTGATCTACACTATTAAAAGTATTTGGAAACTAAATTCCATAATTTTTCGGTATCATTTACCTATCAAACGAGTAGTCTAAAAATAAACGGCTGAAAATAAAAATCTTATAAAAAATGATGATAAAAAATTTGAATTTAAGATCAGAGACACTGATCTTACTTTAAATAGTGAAAAAAAATTTCTATAAAAATTTCATCAGATTTGAATTGCTTTACACCGTTAAATTCACAAATGCACCACATCTACCATTAAAATTATTAATTTTGAGACCTTTTGATCAGTAGCCAAATGATGTCGAAAAATTATGAAATTTAGTTTTCAAATATTTTTAATAGTGTGGATCAAGTCTAACGGAGTCGATCATCAATTTGGAAGCCGCATCATTGAAAATAACTTGGTAGCACGGAGGCCTCTGTGCTACCGATAGTACAACAGCCTAGCGCTCTCTCTCTCTCTCTATATATATATATATTATGATATAAAATTAATTCGGATTCGGGTTCCGATCAGATACAGTCAAAATTTATATCCAAATCTATATCTATTGGGTTTTTATTTTTGATATTCATCTCCGAAACTATTTCTATTTAGTATCGAAAAAATCCGCTCACTTCAAATTTGGATTCCAATAAAATTTTGGGTATCCGTATCCATCGACATCCCCAGACATTTTGCTGTGGCCTCCTCACTTTCGCTATTATTTTTAATTTGGTAAACCAAACAAAACTTATCTAAATCTAAGCTTATTACTCACTTTAATGAGTAAAAGATTGCGAGAATTACATAAAGTATATTGATTAAACATGTAAAAATCAATAACATATTTAAATTTTGAAGTTGAATTACCGTTGACCTACTCAAATCAAACAAAGAGAAAAGTCAAGTAGTAAAATCAAAATTTTGAAACTTTAAATAGCCAACTCAAAATAATCAATAGTTTCGATAAATTTTGTATAATTTTGCATTTTAAATTTTATACTTTATTAACTTTTGATTAGTTGGAATTCAGTAATTTTAGATAAATAAACTAAAAAGTTTATTAACTTATTAGTAATTTTAATAAATTTAACATAACAAATAGTATCAAATAGAGCCATTAAATCAGATAATTTTTTGAATTAACTAGGGAAAATAATTTAAATTTAGAATATTAGAATTTAAGAGAGTGACAATAAGAAGCCAACCTGTATTAGACTTGTATAAAATACATTTTTGCAACTAATAACAACACAACATGCCACTTCTCACACGCAAAACCAGATAATAATAATAATAACAAAAAAAAGAGAGAAAAAGATTACATCTATCTGTAGTAGCATGCCAACATATTGTTCTTATTTCTGACCAATTCAGAAGTAGCTATTTACTAGAGATTAATTCGAGTTTATTTTCTAACAGGGTATAGAAATAGAGCATATCAAACAATTAAATAAAAAGAAGACAATATTAATTGTATAATCTCCATGTGAAACACAAGCAGAATAGTTCATTTTTGTCCGGTATTCTTTCATTTCTCGCATATTACAGTAATAGATCTGTTTATCCAACTCTTGAATATATTAATAATTTGACACAAAAAACACACTGTGAAAAGAGAGTTTCCATAATCTGAGAAATGTTGATAAAATTCGTCAGAGACTTTACAGATTGTGTTATTGTCAAGGACTAAAAGAACATCATGAACCTTAAAAGGTCATTGTACGAAGAATAAGATATTGATCTGTTTAAAACGTAAAGAATGTTACAAGACATGTTTTTTTTCCTATGAATACAAAACGTCGCAGCGGACCTATCTGTAAGTGCTTCTGTTTGATCTACTGCGCAATATCATAATGAACCATCAGCAAGAAGACCGTAGAATTGATCTGTATCAAAACAGAAAAGGATCAGTAGGTAAAAGAATTGGCACCAAAAGAACATATATCCATCCACTCTTTATCTATAATTCCATTAGTATGTAATCATTTATTTCAACAGCCAAAGTATTACAGACTAGTATGAACTACTGTAACGGCAAAAATCAACAGTATATTCAGTGTTGAGAATCAATTCAACGTTGAGAATCACCTGTTCTTTTTTTTTTTTTTTAAATACGGTCGAACAAAACATAAACAAGATAAATATTGCATTACCTGAGTACAAAACCAGTCATATGCTTCAGATTCTTTTACCATTACCAGACACATTCGATAAGCTAAAATTGAAGGATCCTCGTCAATTACTATATAGCAAACTGACCATGTATTTCCAAGGATATTCATTTTCACAACACTGTCTATAATTACCTTTCGTGGTTATCATCGACTAATTGCAGTGAACAAACAACAACAAGCAGAGAAATTTAATTGCAATGCGCAAGCGAAAGAGATCCACGAGCTAATATCAGTAGCTGAGGATATGTTTACTCCCACTCTGTGAAGTTTGCTTTCCGCCCCGAGAACAAAGCCGTCAAGAAATGCCACTGTTCTTGCAGCCGAAAGAAGAGGCGGAAATTTATGTTATCCAATCTTAAGTAAACCAACATTAATGTATCTATCTATCAAGAACAATTTGCTCCTCGCACCTTCGATAATGATAGGTCGAAAAAACTAATGAGTTACCAATCTTCTAAGTTTCGATATAAGTTTCGATATGCGATTATCAGAATCTAAACACAGATAAATATATAAATTATCGATGCTACGCAATGACACTGAAATTATGGTGAAACTTAACTGAGATTTCAATTTATTCTTAATGATCTGAACTTAAATTTCCATTTCAATTAGCTCATAGTGACAAACACTGTTTATTTTTATCAATCAATGAAATAATTAGTTCGATTTAACTTTAATCCCCGGAAAAAGTTCGAGTCATTCGTCAAATTGATCTAATCTCACTTGAAGTTTATACATCAAATCCCCAACAAATTACTACATACCATAAATTCGAACAAAAGAAACTTATCAGGCCGAAAAAAGAAAAAAAGCTAAGAATTCGAACAAAATAAAGCAATTTTTACCTCTTTTACACGGGATTAAACAAAAGGAAAGAACGATCGGGAAAGATGGAGCCAAGGGTTTTGGGGGGCGGGTTGTGCCTCGAGCCCTCGACTGCGTTATATAGAGAAGCTTCGTTAGGGTCGGCGCTATTCACCGTCGGATTCGCATCCTACGGCTGCAGAAGAAGTCGTCATCTGTTGGTGGTTCGTCAACGACTTATATATGAAATGAATGCAGCAACGACTTGGCGACCGGACACTGACTGTAGAATTAATGTAACTTTTGATATTTCTGAATTCGGCGACTCGACTAGTTTTGTCACCGACTTGTCGCACAGCCTTCTTTTCTTTTTTTTTTGGCCAACTGATGATTTCAGTTGATCCCGGCATGATTATCTGTTACGTTGCCGACTTTCTTGATGAAGAAAGAAAATGCACACTCCACTGCCTTTTTCTATCTTTTATAGTTAGGTAGTGCTTATTAAAAAAAAACGTTTTAGTAAAATCCAAATTTTGGGTTTCAATAAAGATCCCATAGTCCTAATTATACTTAGTTTGCTAAGTTGCTGCCGGTAATAATCGAAAACATATAACAAACATTACCATCTTTTTATTTCTATACAGCACAATAAACATCACAAATGAGATGGTTACTATATCTTTCACACTCAAGATTGACATAAATGACCATTTACAATGAAAAACCAAGCACTCCCTGTTATTTTTAAGTAGCAAACGAAGAAACCCATGAAAAGCCCAAAAGAAAATTCTGAAAAGTGAACACCAGGACAACATCCCCTTTGATGAAAATCTCTCCCACACATGGAACAATCCACACTTGAATAAGAGTACAACAACAAAACAGGAGGAAGATGCGCCGACTTTATTAAACAAGGTAGCTCTCTGCATTGCTTGTGATTTGCTATAAACACCGAGGAGGAAACATCCTTACAATGAGGCAACATCAACCTTAGGAGGACCAGAAAGGCGCCTCGCCCTTCCTTGAGAAGCTGTTCCGGGCTTCTCTACCACCGCAGGAAAGGATAGGCGCTTTATCACCGAGCCCGCCAATCCTTTCTCTGGAGTTTTGGCCTTCTCGCTCGATGGGCTGTGTAACCGGGACCTGGCCCTAGCCGACTCAGTCGATTGCATGTATCCACGGGTCGCAGGCGAGCTCATCAGACTCTCATCGTCCCGTATTGAAGACCCTGCAAGTACTGAGCAAACACGGATAAGATGTAGATTGCACTGTGGCTAAACAATACCTGCATCCAATTAGAAACTTACGAAAACAGGGATATATATACACGCGGTTAACTTCATTTGTATCTGACAGATAAGAAAATCTGATCCATATCTGACCAATTTTTACCCTTACCTGCAGGGCTGTGCCTCCTTGGTCTGTCAGAGTGCAGGCTTGCTATACTCCTCGAGTCATCCTCGGAGGGAGCCCGGGTCCCTCTCGGGCTCGACTGCTTGATATTTGCCACGAACAATGGGGGCTTCGCTGGGGGCGTTGATGGGGACCGGCGGCTAGGGGGCCGGCTTGTTTTTGGGGGTGTAGATGGTGCTGCTTGATACGAAATGGCTTCTCGAGGAACTGCTTTTTTTGTAGCACTTTTTACAGAAGCATTGTCCGTTGCTTCGTTATTTGTTACCATGGTTTGGCCCTCCCATGGCCTGGCAGCCATCCACCGTTCCAACCAACTCCAGCCCCATCGAGGATTGTTTGGGTCTGTGAACATTGGGGTGGTAGCTCGGGAAGAGGCTTTCCACTGTGTCAAGGTAACCATTGTATTACATACAATTGAAAAAGATAACTTGATTATATATGATCTTTTACAAACATATATGACCATAAAAGTTGAATTTACATGTATGGTTATGCTGCATGTTTGCTTACACATACTTATAAAACTTGATACAAAAAATATATAGTTTATGCCTTTCAAATTTTCAGGTTCTTACAAAAATGTCACAAATATGTCCCCATCTTCACAGGCAAATCGACTAACTCATGCAATCAGTAGTTTGTTTTAAATTGATCAAAGACCTTAAAGGGGCATTTATGTGCAAACGTAATAATAATATTTCGGTTTTTCACATGTAAGAGTGCATATCTCAATAGGTTGTTTTTCGGGAGATTTATGTAATTATCTTGATATAATAGAATATTCAGAAGAAATAACAAAGGAAAATTGCAAGATATGATGGAGAATTCAATGATCAAGAAGGACCAACCGGAGCCACATGGTAGATACCTGATGAGAAAATGCATATGCGAGTGCCCTTTCTCTTCTTATCGCAGCTTCTTGCCTACTCAGTAGACTGGCTTCCATTTGCTCTTTCGATTGAAGGCTGTCATCCCATTCTTGGCCCATCTGTTAAATTTTAAATTTTAAGTACCCAAAAGTTTAAACAAAACCTACTGTTACTCCATGAGAATAATGACATATAATACATTTTCACCCGGTATAGGGAATTCACTGATTTGTTGCATTAATATGGAAATAATCACTACTCTCGCACATTTTTGACCTCGCCATAACTTGGAGACAATTCTAAAATGAATATGTCTCCTATTTTACGACGTGATAATTAGTTGTAATTACGGTTTCACTGACCATGGTAAACATATAATACAAGTATATAGTTTAGATGATAAAGGGTAGGTAGATAATATAGAGCATGTATAATGTTATGTATTATAATGTAAGTACCTTCAATTTCTCGAGCTCCCTTTCACGTTTTAATTGCAGCTGCTTTTGGAGAGCGTGGTTTTCTTCAGACATTCTTATCCTTCTAGACTGGATCTGCGATTGAACTCTAGCCAATGTTTGCATAGAACGCAAGGTGTTTGCTGTTTGGCGCTTGGCTGCATTTCCATCAACCAATGACTTGAGCCTAACAAGACCTCTCAGCGCTCGCAATGCTCTCCTTGCCTAGAGACAAATACTTGTAAAACTCAAACACAAGATATATAGCACAAAAGCCTCAGATCTCTCATTTCAAGAGAAGTAAAAGGTCCATTGAATAGCAATTCATAATTACAAAACAGGCTACAAATCTTTTCTTTTTTGTTTCAGGAGAAAAGAACTTCAACATACTCTCATATTTAGCAGCCAAATTTGAAACTCCGTCAATATACTCAAGAGATTTGACCGCCTATTAACAAGTAACAGCGTTAACATATTCGTGTTGTCAATGTCAATGTGAAAAATAAAAGTAAGAAGATCATGGAAAAAAGACTGATTAACGGTGATTTGTGGCTTATAAACCGCAGGTAAGAAAGATTTAGCAGCCTAGTATCGGTGTGGCTCCCAACAGAGGATTCCTATGATGGATTATTCTGTATGATTTCGTTAAAATATTCATATAGCTGGAGCCAGTTGATGTCTAATAAATTAAGATTATAAAAAGCTTAAACAAAAGCTATCAGTAAAAATCCAAACTGAAAACTGAGATTCTCTAGCTCATTATAATGCGTTAAGTACACAAACTAAATGCATGCCAAGCATTAGAATAGGTACCTAGACTCAAAAATTCCAATTCCACCAAAAGAGAACAATAAACAAGAGTAATCAGTTTACATAC
This sequence comes from Ananas comosus, assembly GCF_001540865.1. Classification (NCBI taxonomy): domain Eukaryota; kingdom Viridiplantae; phylum Streptophyta; class Magnoliopsida; order Poales; family Bromeliaceae; genus Ananas; species Ananas comosus. The sequence continues at coordinate 1,204,281 of NC_033643.1, read as the reverse complement.
CATGTAACCTCGGAAAGCAGTTTGAATCTTGATTGCCGCGATCTCATCCCTCGATTTTCCGGGAACCCTAGTGGTAGCAGTAAGACGAACAACCTCCGCCGCTGCCTGAGCTGCGACAGCAGCAGCCTCTGCCGCGACAGCAGACGCGAGAGCCACCGAATATGCGTGCTTGTCCTCTTCATTCTTCAACTCCATTAATTTAACCTCCTTAACCTCCTCAGCTGGTAGAGGAGGAGGGGGTGGTGGCGCTACGACATCCGGAATGTTATTCCCTTCATTTGAATTTGATGGGCCCGGATCGGGTTGGTGGGAGTGCCCAATTTTCAATTTCTTTTTAGATTTACTCCTCTGAGAATTATGGATTGGCAATTTGATGAGGACCCAATTTTGAATAAGATATTGGATTGGTAGAGAAGAGGAAAAGGGGGGAAAATTTTACCTTGAATTGCTTCTTTGCAGAATCATGGGTAAAAACTTTTTTCAAAGCATTAAACCACTTCCCCTTCCTACCCATCTCCTCCAAATAATTCTTAAGCTGTTATAATCAAATAAGTCCTCTGTTTAAAAAATAATATTTCTAATCAGCAACAGATAACAAAAAGGACTAAATGGAAATCAATCACTACAAATTTCTATGAAGCAATAGATATTGGAAATGGAAAAAGATTTAATTTTTCTCATCCAAAAATAGGAAACTGTTACCAAGATATCACCTTTCACCCAAAAACAAAAAACAAAAAACAAAAAAAGGTCAATAAAAGAGCAAAAGGAAAGAGCTAAAAGATCATGTTGGGAACAACCACAACAACAACAACAACAACAACAACAACAACAAAAGGAGATAGAAATAGTATCTATTTATCAAATCAAAAACCAATTTGAGGCAAAAAGCTCTCACCTCGCTGTGTTTATTTGATCCCCAACACGCAAAAATCTCACCTTTTCTCGCTCTTCCTCCTCCTCTTCGCCCTCCTCTTACGCTCTCTCTCTCTCTTTTCTCTCTCCAACCAATAGAAGAGAAGGAGAGGAAGAACACAAGAACAACAAAAACAACAACAAAGGATTGATGTGACGGAGACCTGTTCTTAGAGGTCAAAACACACCAAAGAATAAAAGAGAAAGCAATCGCTTGGTAGACTTTTCTCTCTCTCTAAAAAGCGAAGATAGAGAGAGAATACAGAGAGAGTGGGGGAGGGAGAAGGAAGGAATCAAAAAGACGTGACCTTTGGGACTAAAATTTTTCCACGGGCTCTCTCTCTCTCTCACCTCACCTCACCTCACCTCCTCTCTTCTCCTCCTCTCCCATAGTTGGCTCTTCTCTCTCCTCGGCTTCTCTCCCCTCTCTCTCTCTCTCTCTCTCTCTCTCCTCCTCCTTTTGGGGCCCCACCGTGAGGAAGGTGGAGTCCACCACCACCACAACGAGGAAGAGGAAGAGGAGGAGGAGGAGGAGAGGATTGAGAACGAGATCTCCCCTCGCGTAACAACGGAGAGGAGCTGTCCCCTTCAACGCAAATGCGTTGGCCATGCCTCTTCTCTCCCTCTCACTCTCTCTCTCTCTCTCTCTCTCTCTCTCTTAATTTAGGCAAGAGATTAGTCGGACAATTGGGTGGATTCCCTTTCATGTTGAACATTTCGCAAAATGGATTTTTTTTGTTAAAAAAAAAAGATAATTACTTTCATGCCTCTCAGCAAAATTTAATATTTTATATATTTATTCTTAAAATGTTTAAGTGATAAATTTACTTCTTTAAAGTTTTTTTTTGTTATTTATATATGTCTTTCCGTCAGCTAATTTCAGGTTAACTCCAAATTAATATGTTCAAATGAGGATAGATTTTACAAAAGTTGAAATTACATAAAAGTTTACATATATCAGATTTTAAATCCCCCCAAGAAAATATTATGACTACTTTATAAAATAAATCGATCAATTATTCAAAAAAATTAGTAGGTATTTAAGTGAGAATTTAAAACGAGTATAAATCTTATATCCTTTATCCAAGAGTGTATATTACTTTCTTATCTAGTCATCCTTTCTTGTTCTGTCAATTTTTTAAAAAAAATTATAAAATATGCAAAAGAGTTTATAAATTCTATAATTATGAATATAAGATATACACTATATATATTCAATAGAATTAATACAACAAATTAAAAGTTCAAGTCAAACTTTTTAGGCATAACTATTTTTAAAAGGACTTCATTTACCTTATACACAAGACCTACAACAGGAGATGAAGTTATGTATCATCAGCAAAACACTACTACAAAATGTAATCAAACAACCAACAAAAAGAGAAATAGACAAAAAAAAAAGAAAAAAAAAGACAGTACTAGAGAAGCATACAAGTGCTTTTATAGTAATCACTTCTTCCACATCCCACTGATTCTTTTCAGCATTGTAGTGCTGTTCTTTCTGCTTGCAGATTCATCATCACCCAAATCATCAGAAAAGGGAAAGGTGGTCATCAGCTTCTTCGCGACGGAATGGCTTTTCGAGTCCAATGACTCCGTCCTCTCCAAGAAACCGCCGTTATTGTTGCCCACAGTTAGCACTGCCATGGCTGCCTCCGCAGCCTTACGCCACTGCTCAGCCTGCACTCTAACTCTCCTCAATTCTGCCTCCATTTCTGACTTAGTTTCTAATGCCTTGTTTAGCTTCTCCACTGCAGCGGCCTCTCTCTTGCCGTTCTCTTCAGCTTTCTCAGAAGCTGTTTTGAGTTTCATCAATGCCGCCTCCTCTCTATCTCTCGCCAACTTCGCGTCATTCACTGCTTCCTCGTGAGCTTTGCAATTTTCTATTTCTCGGTTTATGATCTCAAGTTTAAGCTTCTCATTCTCTTCTGAAATGTCCGTCAATTTTTCTTTCAACTTTGTTGCTTCTGCTTTAAGCCCTTCTTTTATGTTTGAATCTAGAGTGGACTCCTTTTGGATCATTTTTTCTCTGTCTAATTCCATCTGCAGCTTCTTGTTGACATCCGATAAGTTGCGAATTTCTGCGTCCTTGTCAAAAAGGTTTGCTTTTAGTAGAATTAGTTCTGATTTAGTACTCTCTAAAGCCGTTTTCAATTTGGTTTCTCTTTGATCAGAATCAATCTTCATCTTTTCCATCGATTCCGTCGCATAATTGATCTGAATTATTCTTAAAATCTGTTCTTCGAAGAACATTATTTCGGTTTCTCCTAACGCCATTCTCAGCTCTTTTGTTCCTAATTTCTGTGAACTTTTCACCATTTCTTCGAGTGATTTAACCCGAGCTCGGGACTCCTCTAATTCTTTAACAACTAAGCTGAAAGAATCCATCAATTTTGATCCGTCAGTTAGTAGAGTATCAATAGTTCCCTTGCTAGCTTCCAGCTGTTGTTTGGCTTCTTCGAACAGCGCTTTTGCATCAGCTTCGGCTTTTTCACTTCCTCTAAGCCGGCTTTTTAGGTCCTCAATAGTTGACAAAGCATCCGCCATATCTTGTTTCAGCTCCTCGAGCTCTAAGTGTTCTTCGTCAAACTGCTTTTCTTGAGCAGCTTGTGCTTTAAGGACCAGCTCAAGTTGCATCCTTAGCCTTTGAATCTCTGCTGAATCGACCGAGTGCTGTTTTTGGATGGCTTCTAGCTCCGATTGCCATGCTCGATCTCTTTCTTGAGAGATTTTTCTGAGTTCGAAGAGCCGGCTTTCCTCAGCTGTAGAAAACTCTTCGAGCTGCTTCTTAGTGGCTTGTACTTCTTGCTGGGCTCGCATTTTGCGCGATTCTGACGAGATCAGCTGATCTTTTGTCTTTTTTAAGTCCCCTTGGAGTTGTAGAAGCTGAGCTTCTAAGTCGGTCATTTTGATTGAGCGCTTCTTCTGAGATTGAGAAAAATAAAATAAGAGAAAGGGCAGAGACCAATTTGAATTTCCAACCTCTTTAATTAAACCGTAGAAAGAAAATAAGATGTTTATCATGCCTGAATTATCACATCCAAGTTCTTTATCTACTATCTAGCAACATATTTCTAGTTTTATATCATAGTAATAGCAGCGAACTCCTTTCTCTTTTACCTGTTAGCTGATGGTTAGTATGCAAATGTAACTATTCATAAATTTCAAAAAAAAAGTTATATATGTAATTGGCTTGGTGACATCCTATTGTGTTACCAGTATCAAAAGAAAGAAACATTTGCAGGTGCATCCCTGAAAATTTATCAATTCTTAATTATCTGAGGATTCGCCTATGCTTTTCAAACACTAGATTTATTCATTTAAATCTTTGTACTTACAAAAGTACCCCCTTCTTAAAAATCTCTTTTTAATACAAAAACAAATTTCCCGTTGAATTAGATGACTCTCAAACTTGAAATATGCATGTTCTTGTAACAAACTGCCCTTCGGAGGAGTACATCTGAAAATTCTGATTACAGAGGAGTGTATGTGTCAATATATGAACTTGAAAAGCAGTATACATAACAGCCCCTTGTAGCATAGTATTTATATAAAATCAGAAATTTTCATGCAAATATAGATCTAACAGAAACATGTTTAGTCTGAATCAGGTATTAAGTATGCGAAATATTTCAAAGTTGTGTACTTGATCCACTTCAGTTAAATATTTTTTGCATAAATTCCTATTGTAGATTCAGTACCTCTCGCTCCAAACTTGTCGGCGACCGACGCTCGATGATCTTAGTACTTCTACCTTCAGGAGATTTAATTGCTGGGTTATCAGAGGCAGAACTAGAGTCAGATCCAACTGCCTTGAACGGACGGTTTGATCGAGGCTGATTAGGAGATGTTCTTTGACGATTTTCGGCAGCACTACCCCTACTTCATGAAAGGAAAAAAAAAAAAAAGATCAGAAAAGGATTATCATTTCTGCATTGAACTATATATCATCGATTGCTTTCGTACAATTTATTCGAAAAGAGTTATGTAGTAAAGCGCATAAAATTTGAAGAACGTAAATTCAGGTAAAAAAAGGGGGGAAAAAACTTGCAAGATGGAAGAAATTAATCAATTCTCATGCTCTACCCCTTCTTCTATACAGATGTAAACATAAGGAATATAAATAAAAAGAAAATATTATCAATGACCCACACTTATCACCAAGCAAAAGCAGCGAGAAATAATGCAAAATTAAGCAAAAATAAGAACCTTGGATTCAAAGAGAATGCTAAAGGCATTGTCTCAAGGCATAATATGATAATACCAGTACAATACACAATATATAAGAAGAGTTTCAAACCTTTTTTTTAACCCATTAAGTGGGCCATTCTCAACCTCAAGAACAAGACAAAAAACCCAGCAATCCCATAAACAGTCAAATCACATGCTTGAGGATTTGAAAAACCAATCTCTTCTTGAAGAGAGGAGAGAGAGAGAGAGCCACTCCTCCCCCACTACTACAATCCAATACATTACAATTACTCACATCCTATCATAGTACACAAACCTTAACAAACCAAGATCTTAAAATAATGCCACATATAATTAGAAAAGACCAAACCTTGTCTTGGGTGTCTGCATGTTTCCTCTGGGTCTATGTATATTGCTCCAGCAACCTTATCCTGCAATAATAATAACAGCCACAGAGGAACAAGACAAAAAATGGGTCAGAGAGAGAGAGGGAGAGAGAAAGAAAGGAAACATGATCAGTGAGATAACTACAAAAGTTTTAATGGGAGAAGAGGAGAGCATGAAGAGATATGAGGACCCATGTTCACAAAAGAGTTGAAACTTAAAAATATGGTAAGGTTACACATGCCATGGACCCTTGGCCACACTTAACAACAAGATAATGTAGCACTACAACTACCAAACTTAAACAGGGAGAAAAGGTAGAGGAGAAGCAATCCCCCTCTCTTTGCTCTCTTTTCATCCACTCAACCCCCTCCTCAAAAAGCAACTACCTAGCCACCATTAGTAGATGCAATGTATTGAAATAAATAAATAAATAAATAAAACCAAAATTAGGATAGAATTTAAAAATAATAATAATAAGAATTTAAGAAATTTGTTACCCAGCCGGGCCCACATGACCTGAGGATGTGTGATATAATTGCTATAAATCATGTAAATCCAAAAGCCACATGCTTTGGGCCAAATGATGTATGGGCCCACCATATCTCTTCTTTACTGAATTAAATTGGATAGGATAATATGAGAGAGTAATGAAAAGAAAGAAAAATTTCTGATGACTCAGAGGTTATTTAAGGTCAATAATTCTTTTGAACCTAATCAGATTGTTCATCACACCTTTTGAACCTAACCAGATTGAATCACACCCTCTCGGATGGGATTTTACAAAGAAATATATTATTTATACATCTCAAGAATTTAAGTGTCCATCGATATGGGCCGTATCCACCATATTGTATCGTGCCAATAAGATATTGGCACAATACAGTTCCCGTGCCGATGGAACAACTTAAAACGCTATATTCTTTAAATTAGTTAATAATTTTCTCAATAAAATATAAAAATTTAATAAAAAAACATAATAAGCAATTAGAATACGTTGTTGCGAAAGAAAATAAATATTTTATATCATTATATGTCAGCACATATGTATTTTTTGTGACCGATGTTCACCATGCTTTACCGTGCCTACAAGTTTACAGACCGATCGCGTACACGACACTTAAATCCTTGATAAATGGGGTCTACATTTTACAGCATTAATCCAAGAATTAGTATAAATCCCCTATAGGCTGCAGTAAAAAAGTAAGAATAATAATAAATAAATGGGATTAATATAGACAATAAAAAATCTGTAATGTAAATTTAATATCTATATATATATATATAATGTATGAGTAGCATTGCTCTTAGTAAGTCCATTCCAGCAAAACTATTTGATCGGATCGTTCTAGAAATGCTAGTTCAGTGAACTAAAGTGACTCGCAGAATCAACATGAACTGTAAATCAAAGAGAAACAACAACTGGGCAAAAAAAAAAAATGAAAGAAAATGAAAAGGCCTCTTCAAAAGGTGACGATTAGAGAACAAATAGAGAATGATTAAAAANACAAATACAATAAAACACTCACTATACATTTCCCTCTTCTCTCAACAACACATTAATAAATCCCATTTAGTATTTAGAGGAGAGGAGACTCACTTCTTTTTCTTTGTAGCTTCTCCTCTTCTTCTATCTTCGTTTACAAAACACAAACCCAAGAAGTTAGAGAGAGAGAGAGAGAGAGAGAGAGAGATACATAAAAGAGAGAGAGAAATGAGGTGATTATTTTATTGTATTTGTATAGGAAAAGTTGGATTTGTCCTGAGCTATAATTGCAGTGACAAGAGAGTGGGCACGAATACGATAAAAGCCAGATTTTGCAGAACCCGACATTTCTATGCGAATGTCCCTACACTATTTCTATGAGGATGGCCTTAGATGCCCTACATTTGTCCGTCCTGTCAATCTAAACCGTCCGATTAAAAAATAATTATTTAATAAGCCACTGAGATTGTAAGAAATTTACGGACTTTTTTCGAAAATAACCCTGTGAATGTTCGTATTTGCCAAACTAACCCCGTGAAATTTTTATTTGTAAAACTAATCCTCCTTTCGCCACGTGGGCGCCACGTCAGGGATTCTTCAAAAAGACGGTGAATCGTTCACCGTATTTGTAATTTTTGTTTAAAAGCGGTGAATGGTTCATCGTCTTTAGAAAACGGTAAACCATTCACCGCCTTTAGTGCAAAATTTCCCTTTCCGCCCCTTTCCCTTTCCACCCTCTAAAGTCCGCCTTTTCTGTGCCCTCGAGAAGACGGGGAACGATTCACCGTCTTATCAAGGACGCCATATTATGGATGGACTTGGAAAGTTTTGCGTAGTGTAGGAATTTGTACTAAAGACGGTGAATGGTTTACCGTTTTATGAAGACGGTGAACCATTCATTGTCTTCACAACAAATATCAAAGACGGTGAACGATTCACCGTCTTTTTGAGGAATCCCTGACGTGGCGCCCACGTGGCGAGAGGAGGTTTAGTTTCACAAATAAAAATTTCACAGGATTAGTTTGGCAAATACGAAATTTTACAGGATTATTTTCGAAAAAAGTCCGAAATTTACACTTGTCGTGGTCCTGAGCCACCTCATCTCCTCGGCAACGTCTATTTTTATTAAAAAAATAAAAATAAAAAATTTACTTTTTTTTTGTAAAATACTTGAAATCAAATACTTTGAAAAACTTATTTTTTGATGAAAAGATATTGTTTGGGGCTCATTTTTATGCAAAATTATATAAAATCACCTTCAACTAAAAACGTAAAACGTAAAAAATAAAGTGAGCATTAACTGCGATGAAACAAAGTTTGATAATTTTACCCAAAAAAAAAAAAAAAATCAAACATCTATATTTGCTTAGATAAATTCAACTTTTTGAATATTAACTTTGTGGTACATTTGGAAGTATACCAAGCATTTTTCATATGCAATAAAATATATGGCAAGAGATTTTGCCATGCATATGTCACACAGAAACCAAAAAAAGGTGTTCATAATACATGTGATCTTATACCTGTTGATAAGATGCATGTGAATAACCGAAAAGTTTTTAAAAAATTATGGGGAACCCCTAAACCAGAGACGGTACTGATATAGACTCCTTAACTATTACTCCGATTTTTCATTTCTTTAAAAAAATAGTTAATTTTTATAACTAGTTAAACTAAAATTTTTATTGAATTTAATAACTCTATTAGTTATTAAGTCTAGTTTCACTTGTTAAAAAGCGATTTGAGTCATTTGATTCCGTAAGATCTTCAACGAATTTGAAAAAAATCTTAAATTTTTTTTACTGTAATCACTTAATTTTTAATAACCAAAAGTTAATGTGATCAAAACAATAAAAGCAGAACGTGTCATTTTAAAATGACATACAACGAAGGAGGCTGTTATTATTCATTTTATCTTACTAAAAAGATACTCAAACTTCAAGAATAATAAGATTTTAGATTTTTTTTTTTTACTTATAAATCTGTTTAATCTTACTTTTATATTTTCTTTTTGAGTATCAGAAGCGATTCTAGAGCATTTGACAGAGAAAATAAAGAGGGGTGTATCGTAATTTAGCATTCTATGTTGTCCTGAAATAATTTGAGTGCACGTACTTAAGCAATATCAAAGAATAGGAAAAAAGTAAAATGGTGTTATTTTCCTGACCCTTGAAGCAAGCAATACTGTTTAGTAAAGTATCATCATCAATGATGGTAAAAGCATCTAAACAAGCTCCATTTATAAATTAAACATATAAAATGGTGAAGTAAAAACAGGTAATGATTATGTTTAATCCATCAAGATTCCAGTATTTGATTAAGTAGAACCGTACGCTCCAGTTCATCAATCATTGAGTAATTTGTAGACTTTTTGATGCGCACTTCTTTTTCTTCTTCTTTTTTTTCTTTTTTTCCCTTTTCCCTTTATAATGTAAAGCCATATGCATTTTCTCTTTCTCACTTTTTTTTATTTGTTTTACATTGCTGTATCCAACAATTTCATGATTCTTTGTATTGGACTGTAGTACATTTAGAATTTTAATTTGCATCCAATATGAAATTCTCACACAAAAAGAATTGTATTGATGAGTAACGGGCTTATTGGAAGGAAGGGGACGTAATCGATAATAGACTTGTTGGACTAATAGCCTGCTGGTAGGTCATTTAGGAGATCATGAATAGTATGATCTTTCAGATAATCCGAATAGACCTGTGTGTTGGAGCGTAAGGTTTTAAGTGTCCGTCGGCACGGGCCGTATCCACCGTGCCGTATCGTGCCAACAAGATACCGGCACGATACAGACCTCGTATCAAAGGCACAGTTCAAAATCCTCTATTTTATAAATTAGTAAGTAATTTTCTCAATAAAACTCAAAAGATGTTATAAAAAGACATAATAAATAGTTAGAATGTTTTGTTGCTGAAGAAAATAAATATTTCATACTATTATGTGTTGGCACACAAAATTTTTTTTGATTGGCACGTATCGGCACGGCTCGGCACACACCGTGCCATACCGTGCCGGTAAGTTTCCGGTACGATTCCGTACCACGGCACTTAAATCCTTGCCTTCAAGATTAAACAACTGACAAACTAATGGGAGTACCTTCGCTTAGTGGAGAGACACAAATGTCATCGCTATTTTTTTTTTTCGCACCGTTTCGTTTCCCCACAACCGAAATCAGTGATGCCTCACCCTTATAACTTAGTTCATTTTTTAAATGAATGAAACAGGCTGCGTGCTATATTTTTTTTTAAAAAAAAGAATTGTTTTGAATATGAAATTGATATTCTTAATGGGAGTATTGGATCCTCTAGCTAATGGAATGAAACTGGTGTGGTCGTAGAAGAATCGAGCCATGCCGATTTAAAAGATTTTGACTAACCCATGTAAGAACCAAATGAAACTGGCTCAAAGAACTGGATGAGATACAACTTCACTATCCAACTGGGAGAAACCTCTTCCGAATCTTTTCAAACAAATATATTACTTAACCAACGCAAACACATTGGTGACTCTTTTTTTCTTTTTTTTTTTCAAGTGGATACACTTTGAAAAGCACCGCTATAGAAGTCAATGGCTAAAATACCGAAACATTTACATAAGTGTTCAATTTTTTTCTTTCTTTTTTTGATATTCAAAAATTATATTTTATCCATTTAAAATTTTAAGTCAATACATTTATCTCCGCTCTGTAAGGATTCTGTAACTATTCCATCTTACTTATAATTTATACCAAAAAAAATCTTAAAAATGATAAAAGTATATTAGAATTTTATTTTTTTATTAGTCATTTCACTCTCTCCATTAATGCAGTAATCTCCTAAAACATTTCTAAATTTTTCAACATACAAAAATATAGATTTTTAAAAGTCAGAAAATGAAAATAGAAAAATAGATATTTATAGAGAGTTCTTTTTTTGTATTTTAACCAAAGTCAATTGCTCTTTTGTATTGGTCTTTATTAGTGAAAAATCTTTGTTAACTAGCTAATCGTGTGTTACTCGTTGACCCGGCCCTGATTCAATATCCATTGTTATCATTTCTTGTTGAATTTGATTTGATTTGATTAAGAAGAGTGTTACATTGTTCTAATGCAAGGTTGCAAACTACATGATTAATTAATTCATAATTATGAGGCCAAGGTCGAAGGAATCTGTGTATACACCACTCCATGGGCCAAAACTATCAATTTATTAGTTGTCACAAGGGGTTTATGATCCTGTGTTTGGTGAAAAAGTCAAATACTAGGATAGCCCAACATGTAATCTTTCCTAAGTTTATATTTTTCTCTTTTAACTTAAAATATAGTCTCGGAATACATAGTTAGAACACATTTTTCTTTTCTAGATAGTTTGGAAAATCAAAAGATCACTTTTGAGGTTATTACAAAAAATATAGATCATCACATTAAAGATAAGAGGAATTGAACATATGAAATTGATTATTAAATGTTGAGGGAATTTAAAATTACCTCTACATTATAATATTCAAAAAATCGATCTAATTAGAAAAATACATAAAAATATATTTAATGGAAATCACGGATGCTCCAAAAGTTAAAGATTTTCACTATGATGCTTTTCCGCTGGTGGTTCTCCCACCATTTTGAAATATTAAAAAAAAAAAGAAGCTCTAAATCACTTTATTTTTTTTAAAGATCTCATTACACTTTCTAGGCCAATTTGCATAAAAAATCCACTAATTTTGGAATTTTGTAAAAGTGGACCACTCTTTTCGATTCTGCAGATTCGGACAGAATTTTCATACCCTTATTATTTTTTCTCTTGTTCTTTTTTTCTCTCTCAAAAGAAGGCAGCGGAGGTGGAGGCGGAAACAGCCAGCCTCGCCTCTACCCCACGCACCGTCGCCCGTGCACTCCCACCCTCCTCGCCTCCGACACCCTTCTTCTCTACTAGGGCACGGCGACGTCGAGACGTAAGCTCTTCTCCTCCACCGTGCATCGGAGCGCCGATACGTCGTCGGAGGCGGCCTCCGACGGCGAGATCGCCTCCGACGACGTCGCGATGGTTACGATAGAAAGTAAGGGAGAGATGGTGACAAAAAAAAATTATAGAAAAAAAAAAGAATAGTAAAAAATAAAAAAAAAAAAATTTCCTATAGAAAAGATCAAAAAATATAGGAGAAGAAAGAAAATGATAAAATTGCACTCTTAAAAAAAATTACACTGTTTAAAAAAAAACTGCACTGTTTTAATAAAAATTGCACTATTTCATATTGAAATTACATTCTTTTCAAATAGACTTTACACTATTTAGTCCAAGATTGCACAATTTAAAAAAAGTTTGCACTATTTCTTCTTCTTTTTTTTTTCTCTTTCTCTCCTCCTCCTCCTTCTTCTTCTTCTCCTTTGTATATATAAACTTTAGGATAAACTTCAAATATCATTCCTGTAGTTTTACACTTTTTTACTTTAGTACTTTATGGTTTAAAGTGTATTAATTTAGTATCACGTGATTATATTTTATTTTTTCGTCAGCTCCTTCGTTAACATTTTGTTAAATTATATACAAAAAACTTTAGATACCCCATTTAAATTTATCGAATATTCACTTTACTATCTTTTAAATTTAACTTTGTCACTGATTTAACAAAAAAAATTAGTAGATGAGATAATAAAAAGAGAAAAATAAAAATCATGAGGTACTAAATTGATACACTGTAAATTACAAGATACTAAATTACAAAAATGTAAAAGCACATAGCTGGTATTTGAAGTTTTTTCTAAACTTTATCAGCAGTGCGAAATTTAACTTTATTAGGCTTCCGATGCTGTGTTTAGTAGACCTGTTCATGATAAACCTGGTCCACGCAATAATTTGTTGTCGTTGACACTGAAACAAAGGCCCCACCAGACGCCGCCACGTCAGCAAGAGAAAGAACAGGACCGTCCTTGTAATTTCGAATAAACCCGAGGGCATATTCATAATTCACTCCCCCAATTCCCAAATGAAGTGCTTCGAAAGAGGGGCCCTCAACGCCCCCCATTACCAGGGCAGTTGCGAAATAGAATAACGCGAGAGCGACAACGACGACCCCCGCATCAGATCTGAAAAAGAGCTTCGTGGAGAAGCGCTTCCCCCCCAACCTCCATCTCCCTCCTCTTTCTCCCTCTCCTCGCTCTTCGATCCGTTCGAAGAGAGATGAAGCTCTTCGATCGGCTTCCTCCCATGGATCACCTCCGATCGGAGGAGATGACCCTCGTGCAGCTCATCATCCCCGTCGAATCCGCCCACAGAACCATCACCTACCTCGGTGAGCTCGGATTGATCCAGTTCCGAGACGTAAGCATCTCTTCCTCCCAGGATCCGATCTCGTTTCGCCTCGATTTGGACTATTAGATCTCTTAGTTTCTTTCTCTTGTTCGTACTTAGCTCGTTTGATTCATACTTGGTCTATTAAGCTGTTTCTGAATCGCGTTAGTATAATTGGATTGTAACTCTGTGGAGAATCGATTGGTTGAGAGTTTTGCATAATTTTGTGGCTTTAAGAGTGAGAAATTAGCTACTATGTATGAAAATTGCTGTGTTGGAAGAAAGGGAGGCGTTGATTCATGTACAAGAGCACATGTTCATTCGAGTTATGATGCCATCTTTAAGATAGCATACATATTGGGCTCCTGTACTACTAGATTCTAATTAGGTACGGACTGGAACATGTGGTGGAATGAAGAGTAGAGCGTGTTGAGATGCTTTAGCATGCACTGTTATTATTTTCTGAATTTAGTTTATGACGCCGATGTGTTTTTCACAACTTTTGGTTTCCTTTGCTGTTGCAACACAAACTCATTACTTATGTGAACACATAACGGTAATCAGATATGAGAAATACTGTATGACCTGGTCTGAGTTTTGTCAATGTATATAGTATCTTTTTTGTATATATTGCAGCTGCTGATCTTCGATTTCCTCCTTTTCACAGTTGAATGAAGATAAGAGTCCTTTCCAGCGAACTTTCGTCAATCAGGTATGTGGTATCTGCTGCTTTGATTCTCTATGTAAAATTAATTTGGGCGTAATTCTGTGAGTGATAGATTGATGACCTTCAAATCTCCTTTAGTGCCACCATCCAACCGACATATTTTCTGATTCTTCTAAAGAAAAGTTTAATTGTTTTAATTCAGATAGACAATTGTCATCGGCAAGCTAATGAAGAAGTCAACAGCGTGCCAATAGTTCCATAATCTACTTCTATTTAGGTAGTTGATGCCTTACCCTGACAATGATAGTAATTTCTCCTTAAAAGTGGGGTTTGCTCTGTGCTTTCTTTTTTCTTGTCCTTCATGTCTTCTAGAGTTGCTACATATTAGGTGTCCATGTGTTGGTGATTGGCTGACTTGGCGTAAGGATCTTTCTGCTGTTGCTGATATAGAATGTTGGTTCCTGTTTTCTGTATTCATCCCAATATTGAATTTTACTTGAAATCAAATTCATATGGTGGATTTGCAAAGCAGGCTAATTGCTTTTTCAGGGCCAGACTTAAAACTAAATCATACGGTGAAAGCCCTCAATCTCGCTTCATGGTTAGGCATTAGGCAACCCCAATTGACATTGTCTGCGCAAGTTGTTATCAGGATTGTCCGCTTGGATATCTCTAAAACTATATGAAAGGAGAGCCTTGAAGCAGCACGGCTCGCTGTCTATGTTTTACGCGTGGGTGGGGCCCGGTGTAGTTCCGAGTATATAGCTTCTGCGTGCCTTCTTTCGGTCCATCTTTTCTCTGCATTGTCGATGCCACCATCCGTCGCCCATACTCCGCCCTTACCTGCTTCTGTTTGTAAATAGAATAAGTTGAACTTGTTTAAAGCACCTATTACTAGAGTGGCATATTTAACCATATAGGCAGACTATATTAGAAACGCATATAAAATAACATAATGGAATAAACAAGAAACAAAATCCCAAGTGATCTAAAATATTTTTAAGAGTACCTCTTCTTCGAATGCAGTGTTGGTGCATATTAAAGTCAGCAGTCATCCAATCTTTATTTTCTCTACTAGGTGAAGAGATGTGCAGAGATGTCACGTAAATTAAGGTTTTTGAGCGATCAGATCAACAAGGCGGGGCTCACATCTTCTCCTCTACCTGCTTTGCAACCAGATTTCACTTTGGAGGAGCTAGAGGTAAATTACTCATCTCTTTCTAAATTTTTCTGCAAATTATCTTATTCTCATTAATTATGAGTATTTAGTATCATATAATGTATCCTCTTTATTTTAGGTACATTTGGGTGAACATGAGTCTGAGCTTCTAGAAATGAATGCAAACAGTGAGAAGCTTCGCCAATCATACAATGAGCTCCTTGAATTTAAGCTGGTTTTGTTAAAGGTAGGTTCTTGTCTATCTCTGCTACTTGAGGTAGTTTCCTGATTTCCTGCTAATTGAATCATTAGCTTGCTCAGAAAAAGTACGGAGCTTTTTTGCTAGTAGGTGCGGGAAAGATATTTCTTTTTGGTCTTATATTTCATTCTTCCCAGAATAAAATTGAACTCTTAGGAAATTGTCAGTCCTAAAAGCTAAAAAAAGAACTGTTTTTCTCCCTTTTCTCTTCTGACTTCCTTTGTTGTAAAGCTTTTGTTTCATTTTGTTCGTTTTGCTTTTTTTTGGCTATGTTTGATCATGATCTAACTATTTCCACATTTATGATTTCACCATTGTTTGCATTCTCGCTTTCCTCGGCAAAGATGCACAATTACTGTTGGCCTCTGCCGATTAGGTTTATTCTGGGAAGTCTGTTTATCTATTTAATAGAGAAAAAAAAGGAACATTTAGCTTAATATAGGTTTTCAAAAATAACACGGTAACTAGCCTTTCAGCTTCAGCTTATTGAATAATATATATGGTGTAGATCCTTCTCATATGTCTTATTCCAGGCAGGTGGCTTCCTTGCTTCATCTCACAATCATGCAGCTCCAGCTGAGAGAGAGTTAGATGAAAATGTATACTCCAAAGAAGAGGATGGGGAGACCGCATCTTTACTGGAGCAGGTATTTTATCCCTCTATTCTATTTTATTCCTAGAGATCATATTGTTCTCATCTTTTATTATAAATGTATTTGTACAGGGTGAGCAGCCTGAGACTTCAAAATCTGGCTTGAGATTCATTAGTGGGATCATATGTAAATCTAAAGCATTAACGTTCGAGAGGATGCTTTTCCGAGCGACGAGGGGCAATATGTTCTTTAATCAAGCACCTGCGGGAGAGCATGTTGCTGATCCAGTATCCGGTGAACTGGTTTGTGAACTCCTGTTTCTCTTTTCACTTAGCAAACCTTGTTGTTTTTTCATGTATGTTGGCAATATTTCCTCTCCTTGATGTGATGGTTGATTAATTTTCTGCTCCATAGATTGAAATTATTTTGACAGAGCTGATCAATTGATTGCTTAAAATAGCCCATAAGGTCCCTTGTGGATGAAATTTGGAATATACTAACCAGAACAACCAACTCTAACTCTCTGTTTTGGTGGCTGCAGATAGAAAAAATCGTGTTTGTAGTCTTCTTTTCTGGGGAGCAAGCTAAAACAAAAATATTAAAAATTTGTGATGCATTTGGGGCAAGTTGCTATCCTGTTCCAGAGGATAGTATTAAGAAGAGGCAAATAATTCGAGAGGTACTTTGTTTTAACCATTTAGACATCATGAACCATTTATTTTACATCTGATGTTTCAATTGCATTCAGCAATAATCTTGTATATTACCTGACCTAGAAGAGAACCCATTTTTTTGGGTAGAGTAGCTGAAGCAGAAGCAAATATAAAATTCTAGCAAGGTATTTTTTGTGGATATCGTATATTCCAGCAATAACTTGCAATGGAATTTGTCCAGGTCACCTTACGTCTATCTGATTTAGAAGCCACTCTGGATGCTGGAATACGTCATAGAAATAAAGCTCTAGCTTCTATCGGATCCCAATTATGGAGGTGGAATATTGTGGTAATAAAAATAGTTGTATTTATCTGAATTTTACTTGCGATTTGTTTCCTTTCTTCTGAGTTTCTACTGGACACTAAAACATATTCTTGATCTGACTAAAAAATGTTCAGATCAAGAATGCCTCGTTGGAGAAGGCTGTATATGATACGAAAGGAGAATGCCTCGTCTTGATAAAAAATGTTCAGATCAAGACGTGCAATTTTATCATTCTCCATATTCTTTTTCAGGTACGAAAGGAGAAGGCTGTATATGATACGCTGAACATGCTCAATTTTGATGTGACAAAAAAATGCCTCGTTGGAGAGGGATGGTGTCCTATATTTGCTAAGACTCAGGTCATACTTTTGTCTTTTAATATATAGTATTATTGGTTTACAAATGAAGACCATGATATAGATACTATTTCTAGTATCTCCTTTCAAGTTTACAAGTTTAGTGACTAGCTGTTTTTTTCTTCTTCTTTTTTTTTTTTTATCACATGGCAGATCAAGGATGCCTTGCAGCGTGCGACACTTCATAGCAATTCACAAGTGGGCGCAATATTACATGAAATGGACGCTGTTGAATCACCACCTACATATTTCAAAACAAATCGGTTTACACATGCTTTTCAGGAGATTGTGGATGCATATGGGTTTGTGTCTGATCCCACTGAAGCATTTGTTTTTACTACATAAGTATGTTGTTTGCTCATGAAGTATGCCTGCTAAATTCCATAGCAATTGTTTTATTGGAAATTATGTGTTTGTTTTTTTTTTGGTTGGGAATTTACATTTACAAAACAAAAGTCTGTCGCTGATTTCTTTTGAAGATTTTCATTTCTGCAATAGACTTTTGATTTCAGCAGTAACCCGCTGAGAAAAGAAGATAGAATTAAGGTGAATATGAAGAAAAAGGAGATAGGAAAAGAAAAGAGTGGGAACCTAACAGTTTCCATCTTAACTTTTAGTCCATTAACTCTTTCTTTTACAGCTGAACATGTCCTCTCCTAATTCAACCATGTAATGAAATTCCGCAAAGTAGGGCTCAAAATTCGAGAAGAGAGCATCAAATCTGTTTTTTTTTTTTCCACGAGTAATTTAACTGACCTTTTAGGAAAGAAGTTGAGGACCAAGTCCATCTCAAAGCAGTAAATATTGTCTAATATTTTAAATCTTATTTAAGTAATCGTTGGACATACAATGATTCAACTCTTAGTTATGATGTACATTTTAATGTATTTTTCCATTTGATGTGTCTTTGTCCATTAGACAGGATTTTCTGAGTATTGATTGTTGGACCCTGTTGTGTTGCAGTGTTGCTAGATATCAAGAAGCCAATCCTGCTGTATATTCTGTCATCACGTTTCCATTTCTTTTTGCTGTTATGTTTGGAGATTGGGGTCATGGAATATGTTTGCTGTTGGGATCTTTGATGCTTATCGCTCGCGAGAAGAAACTTGGATCTCAGGTTTGTGTGGGTAAAAGTTTATACAACTATGGAAGAAACTTTGAATGTAGAATATTACTTAACTTGATTAAGAAAATAATAAAATATGCATAGTTTTTATCTAAATCGCTTAGAAAGAGTGTAACCAATACAGAGCTGATCTGTTGGGTACCTAGAGATGCTGTTGCTGTTTCACTTTTGGTTTTCTGTGCATGTTGTTCGAAGTGATTCCAATCTTTTTAACTTGTTCACTATGCTCTCGTCAAAGTTTGATTACCTTGTGATTCCAATCTTTTTATGGGAGATAATGTTGTTTCTTTTATGTTGTGTCCAATCCTTTGAATATACATTGCACAGTAGTTTTATATTATTGATCCTTCACTAAGGAGGTACGCTGTCTCCATTGACAAAGTTATTTTTGTTTTTATTTTTTATTTTTCAGAAACTTGGCAGCTTTATGGAGATGGCATTTGGTGGGCGCTATGTAATTTTGTTGATGGCATTATTTTCGATATATTGTGGATTGATATATAATGAATTCTTTTCTGTGCCATTTTACATATTCGGCCAATCTGCATATAAATGTCGGGATGCCACTTGTAGGTATGAAACTCTCCTTTTGGTCTCTTTTAATTAAGAAATATATTGTTAGTTTTCTCATTTCTACATAACAATATATGTAGTTTTATTGCTCACGCTTAGCGCTGATGACAAAATTGTAACTGACTAGTGGATGAATACTTGCCTATGGAATCTCACCCAAATATGTTGCTTAAGAACTATAAGTTTACCTATTTTTCTTAGTAATTCTAACATATTTCTTTCATATTACTTCTATCTGCCAAACTATGTCTGTTTTTATTTCACCAACTTAGTTGACTATCTGAAACTTTTTTCATGTGCATCAGTGATGCAAGTACAGCGGGCCTCATAAAATACCGCAACCCATACCCCTTTGGCGTGGACCCCAGATGGCGAGGGAGTCGCTCTGAGCTACCGTTCTTGAACTCCCTAAAAATGAAGATGTCTATCCTTTTGGGTATTTCCCAGATGAACTTAGGGATCATATTAAGCTACTTTGATGCGAAGTTTCATGGAAACTCCCTTGATATTTTGTGAGTGGTCTTATGCTTTGAAATTGATTAAAGTGTTGTAGTCCATTTAATTTCCTGATATTGAACCTTAGTCCAATAGTCCCTGAATTTTCACTTCAACATTTTAGTTCATGAACTTCCCTAGATTTTACAATTGCATCCCTTGATCAGTTCACCTGCTGTGTAACGCTAAGTCATGTGTTCTGCACATGACCTCCTGTCCGTTTACATGACCATTTTATTCCACTTGGATAAAATGGATTCTCCATTCACTTTATTTGCTACAACAGAAAATGGTCCTTTTACAGGACAGGGTCATGTGCAGAGCACATTACTAAATAGGCATTGTATGGTGGAATGCAAATTGCAGAATTTAGGAAAGTTTACAGACTAAAATGGTTTTGAAAAGTTCAGGGACTAAGTCACATCATCAAAGACTGGTGAAAACCTATTCTCCAGTCGAACTGAAAAGATATTTATATTCTATGATCTTTCCGCAGGTATCAGTTCATGCCTCAGATGATCTTTCTTAACAGCCTTTTTGGTTATCTTGCACTCCTCATTATCATCAAGTGGTGCACAGGGTCTCAAGCAGATTTGTATCATGTGATGATTTATATGTTTCTCGATCCAACAGGGGATCTCGGTGAAAATCAGCTGTTTTGGGGTCAGAAACAACTGCAGGTAATAATCAATTTTGAAAGATAAAGAAATGGGCGGTTATTTTTAGTTTCCTTTATGCTAAAGCTTGGTTGGTTCCTTCACAGATTCTTTTGTTGCTTATGGCTGTTGCAGCAGTTCCGTGGATGCTCTTTCCAAAGCCTTTCATCTTGAGAAAACTTCATATGGAGGTAGATCCATTAACTCCTTAGATCTTTGCAAAAGGAATTACCAGCATGTTCGGAATACAGCTGGTGATTTGTGCCAAGGTGCTCGAGTAAATAAATTTAAACAACTTAACTGAAAATTATTCCTTGTCTCTAGCATATTGTTTTCCCTGGCTGGAGCTTGTAGTAGCGGTTTTAGAGTAGAGCTGTTTGATGAACTTTCATGAGGAGAATAATACATTCGCCATGTATATATTAACTATTTGTCGGAATTTCTCTATTCTTTTTCTGTTTTTCTTTGTACAGAGATTTCAAGGTCGGACTTATGGCTTTCTTGGGACATCAGAGACGGATCTTGATGTTGAACCTGATTCTGCAAGACTACGCCACCACCACGAGGATTTCAATTTCAGCGAGATATTTGTGCATCAGATGATACATTCTATTGAGTTTGTACTTGGTGCGGTCTCAAACACTGCATCCTACCTTCGGCTATGGGCTCTGAGGTATGCCTTTTGTTGTTCTTAGTTAATATATTGTCTTGGGACTGGTACTTCTTAATCAATATTTTGTTTTTGCAAATGATACTTCCTTTATTGATTCCCCTGGTATCTTTCTGATTTCAGCTTGGCGCATTCGGAGTTGTCCACAGTTTTTTATGAGAAGTTGCTACTCCTTGCTTGGGGGTGAGCTTTTAACTCAAGACTTAACCTTATACATGGATTCTTTGATGCTTTTCTAGTCCCTGGGCTTGCTCCCTTTTTTCCCCTATTAGTGCAGGATATGTGGATAAAAGGCTAAAATGCTGTTAAGTCCCCTATAAATATGTGATTTTCATTTTTCCCTATTGAATTGTTCAAATCTTTATGTTACATCCTTAAACAGCAATTTTTTTTGCTCCTTTGCCTTGTGCCATCGGTGCTCCTCAGTCTTTTCCTATTTTAGGTGGACAATGTGAAATTCTGGATATTTAAAATGGAGTCTTCTACATTTAGCATTCTATAGTAACTGCATTTCATACCCATCCTGATCTCTTTGGTCATTCAGTTGCCGAGCACCCAAAACTATTTATCTGCTACTAACAAATCTAGCATTAGAGATATGAGAACTATGAACCCAAATTTTCATGATTTCTTTTTTGTATTTGTATTTATACATAACAATGATGTCAACAGGTACGATAACCTTATCATAAGGCTAGTTGGGCTTGCGGTTTTTGCCTTTGCTACTGCATTCATATTGCTTATGATGGAGACCTTAAGTGCTTTCCTCCATGCTTTGCGTCTTCATTGGGTCGAGTTTATGAGCAAGTTCTACCACGGCGATGGTTACAAATTCAGACCCTTCTCATTCTCTCTTTTAGCCGATGAGGACGATTGATCGAATCAAGTGCTTCTGCAAAATCTTTTTTGCTTCTTAGAATTATTCGAGTACAGCAGAAGGAAAATAAGCTTGCGGCAGTTTACTATTATTTTTCAGATGTGAAGCTGTATATTGGACATTGGAGTTCTGAGTCGGCTGTCTCTGCTTCAGTTTCCAGCAAGGGTTTCTGAGGAGAAGTAAATCATCAGATACAGTAGAGAAAAAAAAAGAATTTTTGTATATTTGCGGGCGACATTTAGGAGAATGCGCCCGAATTACTTATAGGTTAGAGCATGGATTGCCTTTTGATGGGAAGCAGGTCTAATTTTTTCAACCGAGATAGAGATCTAGGTTTTCTTAAAAGTAATTTCCCCCCCCCTTTTTTTTTCTAATTTTCTTTTTAAATTGACTGCTCTTTTACTTGACAATATAGAGGGAAAAGAGGCTTTTCTTTTACTATTCTACTCTTATGTTCACGCAATTGTATTGGACTTGTCATGACATAGTGAATTAAAAAACATCCATTCTTCAGTTGCAATCTTTCGTTGACTTGGCAGTGATCTTTTTTTTTTTAAATCCTCTATGTTAAATGCTTTTGATATTGGCAGATCCAAAACTACAATTCCTCCGTTTCAGTTGCTTGTTCAATTCTCTTGTTAAAGCAGAGGCGGAACTCGAGTCAAATGGCTACTAATACGAGTTTAGTATTCTAATGTTTTGACGGATAATTTATTTCGATTTTACCATCATTGGTTCAATACTTCAATGTTGACAAATCAACTACTACTACTACTATTATTATTATTATTATTATTATTATTATTATTTTGATATAATAATTAGGTTTACTTGTTAGTATACTATCTGAAAAGTTACCTCATCCACACTGCCACTAGAGTCTAAATTAAATTTTAGGATCAAAATCAAAACTTTCAAGATGATGTTAAATTATAATAAACTTCAGGCATCAATTTTTTTTTTTAATAATTTGTACTCTTAGAGCAAAATTGAACTTTGGTCCAAACTAAAAACTTATAATAATTAGCCCCTGTCACTTAAATTTCGGATCAAGCGGACAATACCCGACCCATTTACCCATCTCACCACCCCGGGTCAATGGTCGCCGCTGGGGAACCCCTGCTATAAATAGAAGGTGGTTTGCTACATGAACGGTGTAGATAGCCAAACCTTGCTCCCAATCTCGCATCCTCATCGTCTCCTCCTCCCTCTCTTCTCCAGCGTCCGATCTCTCTCCTCCGCTCTCCACCGCCCCCCCTCCCCTCTCTCTCCTCCCCTCCTCGGCGCGCGCTTAAATACGAATCCACCAATCCTCCCCCCTCTCTCACGCACACACAGGTATCTCCTCCCTTTCTCTCCCTCCTCGATCTAGGGTTTCGTGCTTCGGATTTTAGCAGCTAGGGTTTGTGTTTACAATGGCGATGGATCTAGGGCTTCGAATATGGCGGAGGCGCCGGGGAGCCCGGGCGGCGGAGGCGGCGGCGGAGGGAGCCACGAGAGCGGCGGCGACGGGAGCCCGAGGTCGGGCGTGCGGGAGCAGGACCGGTTCCTCCCGATCGCCAACATCAGCCGCATCATGAAGAAGGCGCTCCCCGCCAACGGGAAGATCGCTAAGGACGCCAAGGAGACCCTCCAGGAGTGCGTCTCCGAGTTCATCAGCTTCATCACCAGCGAGTACGTCACCCCTCTCTCTCTTTTTGATCGAATGGATTCTGTTTTTGTTGATGATATAGTATGTGGTGATCTAGGGCGAGTGATAAGTGCCAGAGGGAGAAGAGGAAGACGATCAATGGCGATGATCTGCTCTGGGCGATGGCGACGTTGGGGTTTGAGGACTATATCGAGCCGTTGAAGCTATACTTGCAAAAATATCGAGAGGTACTCTGCAATTGTATAGTTTATCATATGTTATTGGTTCATTTTGATCACGTACAAGTGGCTTGTGCCTGAATCTGTAACGTTTCCCTTCCTATTTACAAAGTTTTTAACAGTGCTTTCCTTTTTTCTTTTTCTTTTTTTAACCCCTTATCCTTTTTCTTCCTCTGGTGCGTTTCTTTTCTGGGCCACGGATATGCTGTTATAGATGGAGGTATGTGATCTGAAACTCGTCTTGTAATTTTCTCGTGTGCTATTAGGGAAGTCGGTAGTGATATATATTTTTTGTCGGGATTGTTCCATTCAACAAATTTCATCTTATTTTCCATGTTCTTATTCTACAGTTAATAGGGGCTTAATTAGTTGATTGAACACTTTTTTTTTATGAATATATTTATTTATTCTTCACTATGGACAAAATGGAGCTGGATACTAATCTCTGTATTTTGCAAAGCATGTGAATTAGCTATTTAAATCCCTATATACTATATACTATACACTATGTAGAATTGTGTTATACAGGGTTATACAGGCTTAAAATAGATAAAATGCTCACATAAGTGCAATTTGTGACATTTGCCACACTTCGCTTCCGAGGAACTTGTAACACTATTTAGTTATCACAGTTGATATCCTGTCAAGCCTGCTATAGTTGTGTTTTTGTTTGTATCAGTGCTACTTAATTGTTAAATTACTGTGGTAACTGATGCTCATTTGCTGTTTAGTGTTCTGATGTTAATCTTGAAAATTAAATTTTACCTATTCAATGCCAAATGTGGCACCTACTGGAGGAACTTAAATCTGGAATAACTAGATCCTTATTTTGGTTTTTTTATAGTATGCAAATAAGTTTATCAAATGAGAAACTGAAAAGCTCTTGGAAAGGTGGTAGGGAAAAGGGCGAGGGGGGAAGGGGGAAGGGATATCAAACATTATGGTAATTGTGGTCCCTTAATAATCTTTGGTTCTTCGCAGGGTGATAACAAGATGTCTGGAAAGGGCGGAGACGGCACTAAGAAAGATGTAGCAGGTCCTCACGGTGGAGCTCAAGGTGGCCCAAGCAGCCAAGGGGTTTGTGCTCTATCTTATTTCATCAATGGGTTTTATCATCATTTTCAGGAACTAAATACCTGTATTTCATACTTTTTCAGATGAGCCAACTGGGGTCTTACACTCAGGGAATGAGCTATATGAAACCTCAGGTACTTCGCTTTATTTGTTGTCTCCTAACTGTTTTCCTTTTGGGGGCTCCATACTGTGTTGTTGTACAGAATAATATGGATTTGATATCTGTTTTGCAAAATATGAGTCTTTGTAATGACCAATTGAGATAATTAAGGTAAATATCCATCTTGGCACTCTTCCTATTTGTATCATCTAAATTAAATACAATTTTATTGTTACAATTAGTTTTGATGAAACAGGTAAGTAATATCATTACTGAAAGTTCATTTTTGTTGTAATGGTAAGTAATATCATTACTGAAAGATGTATTATTTTGTCTTTAAATGAAGACTCTTGTTCGTACATTTTTTTTAGAAACATTAAAGGAATATTGATAGCTTATACTGAACTTTAAGGCCATGTTTGGATGTCAATATAAGTTATCCAAGGATAACTTATTAAGTACGAGACTTTTCTAATATTATTGAAACTAAAGAGTTTGATTTTTGTTTCTTGAAAGGCCTTGCTATCCATGGTTTGCTGGGATAGCATATTTAACCTACCAGGTGATTTATCTTATTCTGAAAAAGTAATTTGAAGGTCAAATATGATATTCCATTTTAAGTTTCTGATCAAACTTTTTATCCACCAAACGTACCAATTTCTTGAGTAAAGCAAGGGAATATATAGAACAAGATATTCATGCATCCAAACTGGGTCTACATGGTATTGTCTTAATCACTTTTTAGTTTATCGGAATATGGTTGTTTCTCAAATGTTCTGTTTGCTTGAAATGTAGTTATTCCCAACAAATATTGGATCTGCCTTCATGATAAGTAGATGATGTCATATTTCATTTTTCTGTCTTTTCTGATTAGTACTTAGTTTTTCCTTATATTAACCATGAACTTCCTATCTTATATCAATTTCAATATTCCATTCTTTTCTTTTTCATTTTTTAGTCTGTTATAGTCGAATATCCCTAAAGCTGCTCTCATCATGGTTTTCTTTCTAATTATGCTGGTCTTCTACCAGCCATCTTTGAATCCGACTGGATTCTGGCTGCCTTCATAAATTTGAACTACACTTGTGCAAGAGATGCTCTTTTCTGTCATTTTTCGTTGTCGTGTGCATCTATACTAAAAATACTCCAACAACTTACCCTAAAATCACATCAATTCACTGTATTATTATCGCGTATGTCGTCTTGTGCTATATGTATCAGAGACCATTGACATATTCATCAATGATAATAAACATTGTTTTTCCATTTCTTGATTCTAGAAATTTTGAATTGCTGTAGCCTTTTTATATATCGAAATTTTATCTTGCTTTCCATGAATAGGTTGTTCTTATTCCTTTTTTTTCTTCAATTTTTCAGTACCATAATGGGGATCTCTCAAGCTAATCACTAACTGCCTATTCCTGCTACTGCTAGATATTTTCTTATTGAGGTAATATATCTTTCAATTTTACCTCGACTTTGATGTTTATTTATTCTTAAAAGGCTTCTTTTTTTTTCTTTTTTCTTTAGCACTTGGAATCTCCGATTACAACATCCCTCACTTTTGTTGTCTAACCTCCTTTTGGTGCTATTCATTCAATTATGTTTCTAGCTGTACCTTTTCCCCTTGAAGTTGCTTTGTCTGTGAGATTTGTTTTTGCTTCTCTTCTTTTTTTTTTTTTCTTTTTTTTTCTTTTTTTCTTTAAAGCACTCCCATTACAACATCCCTCACTTTTGTTGTATAACCTCCTCTAGCTGCTATTCATTCAATTGTGTTTCTAGCTGTACCTTTGCCCCTTGAAGTTGCTTTGTCTGTGAAAATTGTTTTAACCCGCTTTTGAGATGTTAAAATTTCTAATAATCTTTTTTTTTTTCTTTTGGTGTTTGTGGTAGCAGGTAGAGAATCTCGCTATCCTCTCCAAAGGAAGAAAGCTAATGCCCTGGAGTTCTGGGATCTAATTATCGTCGTAATCTCCCAGTTGTAAATTGCTTTGCGGAAGTTAATTTCACTTCTTGTTTAGTTTATATGGTTTCACTTATTTAGTTTATATTCTCCTTGTATATGCTGGACTATGTTTTTGTCATTTCATTGCTTTTCCTTTTCTCTTTATGTGTTGGTTACTCTTGAGGAGCATATAGCCATTCCCTCAAGGAGAAAGGTTATGATTTGTATCCTTATCTATACCAGTGAATTAGCTTGTCATAGTGCAGTGCCATAATTAATAAACAGTGAGTATTTGCTTAGATAGCGTTTACTATGCTGCAGCCAAAGAGAGTTATTACCTGTTTTGGTTCAATTTCCTTTTTCCAGCGTTTACTTTTTCAATCTGTCGCCGGTTGATCACTTTCTTGGTTTTTGGATGTGATTGGAGTGGGATGTAATTGCGTTGGTCGAAGTTGCTTAGTATTTTGGAACAGGCATGGGTGAAGTTAAAAGCATGGAAGTAAGATTCGCTTCAGATTTTGGCTCTCAGCTTTCAGCTCTTTCGGTAGAAATAAATACTCGAACACTTGAAGTCTGTGTCTTAAAATATCAAAATGAATTGTTAACGTATAACCTATATTACTCACTCAAAAAATTTCTACACTGAAATTAATATTTTTTTATTATAAATATTTTCTAAATAATAGATAGTTAAAAACTGTTAAGTTGATACTTAATAATATCTTTTCCTTTTGAAAAAGAGATATTAATTTTCGCATAGATGCTATTTAAAGTTGATGGTCACATCAAATGATTTTTATTTAGATTTAAAAATCTCTATGTTTTGAGTTCTTAAGACCCGGTTTATACACCACAGCGAGCATCCTCTTCTCCACTCCCCGCTCAGCTCAAAAACAAAGCCACCTCTATCTTCTCTTCCCGCCTCTCCCATTTCTCGATTGTTCGCTCGCGCCGCCACGCCCCTCCGTCCCCCGCCGGGATCCAAACCACGATGCACGTCGAATCCCACAAAACCCTAATACGAGACCGTTCGACCGATCCGAGCGAGGTGGCGCGGATCTGGTCCAGCTACTTCCCCCACGCCGAGCTCGCCATGGACGATCCCAAGCTCCACCTCATCGCCGAGCTCAGATCCTTCTTCGTTTCCGCTCCCCGATCCCACCATTTCCTCTCCCAGGTACCCAATTCCGCACCATTTCTCTCTCCCTATTACGGGTTCGTGATGTTTGGGAATGATCACAGGAACAGCAATTGGATAGGGTTTGTTGCTCTTGTTGCTTCGATTCATGTGGAATTAACTGTTGGAAACTTGGATTTGGCGTAGATCGAAGACGATAGTGGCATCTTCTTTCTTCCTGTCGATTTCCAGCAGCTGCAGAAGGTGTGTGGAGTTGCGGAGTTTTATGCGGCTCTTCAGGAAGCGCCGAGAGAAGCTTTGCTTTGCTTGGGCGCTGCGGCTCACTTGGTAGATCCCCTGCTCAATCCCATCTCCATTTTCTTTTCTTTTTTCTTTTAAACCCTTTTTTTGGTGACTTACAACTATTGGTACTCAATTTTTGAGCAGACTCTGTGTGGGAAGGAGAAGAGCTTACGGTTAGAGGATATAGAGAAGATTAATGTTAGGCTTTATAACCACACTGAGTCGATGATCGCTTTGAAGAATTTGAAAGCGGCATATATCAGTAATGCATCTTTATTTAATTTTATAACTTTTAGGGCAATGTTATTTTTTACGACTCTTAGGTCATATTAAATGGAAGATGTTTACTTAAAGTTGTATTACAGAGAAGCTAGTTTCTGTGCGTGGAAGTGTCGTCAAAGTTAGCACCGTGAAGCCTCTTGTGCTACGATTGGATTTTGCGTGTGGGAAGTGTGGAACTGTAATTGGCCGTGTCTTTTGTGATGGGAAATTTTCACCGCCGGCAATTTGCAGTGTTCATGGGTGCAAGAGCCGTACTTTTAGCCCTATCCGATCCAATGCCAAGCTAATGGATTTTCAAAAGATAAGGCAATTGATTTTCAAGCTTGAGTACTTACTTTTTTAGCCACAGTGATATGTTTTAATACTATATATTGTTTTCCTTCTGGTGATCCAGGATTCAGGAACTATTCAATTCTGGAAGCCATGAAGAAGGCCGGGTCCCAAGGACTGTAGAATGTGAACTGACTGAAGATCTTGTTGATTCATGCATCCCTGGAGACATTGTAACAGTCACTGGAATTGTGAAAGTAATCAATAATTACATGGATGTTGGAGGAGGTATAATTTCTACGCTTTTATTGGCAAATCTTTTCGTGAATGGAACGCTTTGTGTACCCTTCTGCCTAGTTGCACTTCACTCTGAACTGTTATAAGTGTCCCTTTAGTTTAGAATACGTTTTCCATGTTGATTAGCAGATTATGCTATGGTATTCATTATGATTGTTCGACGACAGTTGTTGTCTAATGGTAAAGATTGTAGGGACTAAATAGATCAATTAGTTCACTAGGAAATTTATTTTAATATTTCTTGACTAATTATGAATTACTTCAAACATTTTGCGGCTTTTATTCTCTGAAAGGCAGTTTAGAGACGTTTGCTAAATAAATACCTATCATCTTTTTTATTTTATTGCATTAGGAGCAACATATTCATCGTCTTCTCCATTTAGTGGTTTTACAAGATAGGCTCAAATGAGTGTCTGAATATCTCTTTCTCCTTCTCAGGGAAGTCAAAAAATAAGAATCAGGGGCTGTATTATTTATATCTGGAAGCAGTTTCTGTGAGGAACTCCAAGGCTCAGACTACTTCTGAAGAGTTTGAAGTAAATAACTCTGACAGTAAAGCCAAAATGCTGTTTGATTTTCATGCATTTTCACAAAGGGATCTGGAGTTCATTGTTAAGTTCTCTGAGGAGCATGGTTCCGATGTATTCCGTCAAATACTTCATTCTTTCTGCCCGTCTATTTATGGACATGAACTTGTAAAAGGTAAGATCCTTCAATACATGCTTCTGAATACTGTGGAACAACTATCAGATAACTTCTGATTATTCAAAATATTTTTCATGGTTTAGAAGATTATTAGTCTGAGGCCATTGTTGTTTTACGGGCAATTGTTCTTCCAAAAATTGAAGGTTCGAAGCCTCCTTCCCTAGTTGTGATTCATAGGTTGAAGACAAATCCCTCTGTTTCCTTTCCCTTTTTTTTTCCTTTGCATTGTTCTGCATCAGAACTAAAGTTCTAATATGACCTTAATTACAATAAGTTCATCATTCCTTAAATACAACGAGGTTGCAAATTATTCCATTTCCAATCTATGTCTTGGGGGAGACCAAGTTGATATGCATGGCTAGAAGATGTTAAGTACTTGTGTAGCACATTGTGGTACTTTTGTTTTCTCATTGAGTTTATTGATCTATACAGCAGAATCTCATACGCAAATATTGTTGGCCTGATTTTCAGCTGGTATCACGCTTGCACTATTTGGTGGTGTGCAAAAGCATTCAATGGATCAAAATAAGGTTCCAGTTCGAGGAGACATTCATGTCATTATTGTTGGTAATTTGTGATTAAACTTCAACCATATATCTTGTTCATCATATAAGATTGCAAAACAATCAGTTGTATTATCTGCTATTTTAGGTGATCCTGGACTAGGTAAGAGCCAGCTTCTACAAGCTACAGCAGCAGTTTCTCCGCGAGGCATATATGTATGCGGCAATGCAACAACGAATGCTGGTCTAACTGTTGCTGTAGTTAAAGATTCTATGACAAGTGATTATGCTTTCGAGGCAGGTACACATAAAACTTCAGCAGTTTGTCATGTAGAATGTCCTTCTCTTCCATTTAAATTTACTAACAACACAAACGCATCTTTTGAAGCATTCAATTTGAAAAATTTACAAACAACACTCCATGGGCTTTCTTTGTTTCTTTTCCATTTTTGGGCAATGAAGCAGAGACTGTTTTGGCTTTTGCAAACAGGTGCCATGGTTCTTGCTGATCGTGGATTATGCTGTATTGATGAGTTTGATAAAATGTCTGCTGAGCATCAGGTGCATATTTAACATTGATCGCTAACAGGATTTGTGATACTATGTGTGCTTTGGATAGATATTTTTGAATATACATCCTGTGTGTATCCCTGCCAAATTGGAGTTTTTTGTACCTGCCCTTCAAAATTTTGATTTTGTACCTCTATAATTTTGTAATAACAAAATTACCCCTCATAAAAAAACTTTCTTCTACAAAACCAACCTCCCTGTAAATTGGATGAATAAACGAGGGTACTTTTGTAAGAACTGCAATATTGAGGTGTACATGTGAGAATTTTTGTACAAGGTATATACCTAAATATTCAAACAAATTGTTTTTCAAAGATTGTGTGTAAAAGCCCTAAAGATCTAACGGAATTTAACTTTCTTAGGCTCTTTTGGAAGCCATGGAGCAACAATGTGTCTCTGTTGCAAAGGCTGGTCTTGTGGCAAGTTTATCAGCTCGTACTTCTGTATTAGCAGCAGCTAATCCTGTCGGTGGTCACTATAAGTAGGTTTACGCTCTTTTTAACAAGTTCATATTGTTTACAACTAGATATAAGCAAAGCTTTCTAGAAAATGCCTGTTCCTAGCAACATCTTGTAAGGTAGGGCAAGTTCTTTAAGATCCAGGAACAAACTATTCAGCTGTATAGAAGATGGTTTTCAATTACCTGAACAGGTTCTCCTTTTGCGTCAAAAAATATTTACTTCCATGAATCCTTTTTTAAGTTTGATACAGTTATTTATTTATTTATTTATTTATTTACCTTTTTGGTCTCCTAGCCCATTTCCTTCTCTTTAACTGTTTCGCTGAATCATCAAAATTTGGATTAATATGCTTGTAACCATTCGTTAATTTCTTTCTAACTGTATTCTTACTAACTGTATTCTTACTTTCTGTTGCAGTCGGGCAAAAACAGTTAACGAGAATCTTAAAATGAGTGCTGCTCTTCTCTCACGGTTTGATTTGGTTTTCATTTTACTCGACAAACCTGATGAACTGCTGGATAAGAGAGTTTCTGACCATATAATGGCAGTAAGTTATCTTTGCCTCAAGGTCATCCTTATTGCTCAAGCATGATAGTAAGTTTATGCTTATTCAAAGTGCAAAATTTTATGAATCACAGTGACCTTAATGTTTAGAATTTAATACTTCCACTTATTATTTGATCTGTAATTCTGCAATGCAGCTTCATTCTAACGACGGAGAAAAAATGTTGCCCAGTAAAAAGCTACGAAGAGGTATTCTTTCCAAACTTCTGAGCTTACAATAGGCAAATATGAAAAATATATCCTTTTCTCACCAAATGATTTTGCTTCACAAAATTGTGCAGCATCGAACTGTGATGGGATTGTTGATTCTGGAGTGGACGGTGGTTCATTAGCTTCTAGGTTAAGACTGGACACCGAAAAGGACAAGGACTTTGTTCCACTACCTGGCCCTCTTCTTCGCAAATACATTACTTATGCAAGAAACTTCATTTTCCCAAGGTAATTATATTTTATATTGCTACAATGATTTTTCACTTCCATGAGCGATGTCGGATGTCGTCTTAAATAGCTTTTCTTTTCCTTTATATTTACTTTGACATGATCTTTAGGATGTCTAGAGCAGCAGCAGAGATTTTACAAACATTTTATTTGCGGCTAAGAGACCGTAATACTTCAGCTGATGGCACTCCAATCACAGCAAGACAGCTGGAGAGTCTTGTAAGGTTGGCGGAAGCTCGGGCTCGTTTGGATCTCAGAGAAGAAGTATCTGCTGAGGATGCTAAGGTAATTAATTTCTTCGCAATTGGTTCATTTCTTATTATGCTCCATGATGCTCTATGTCGACCATCGAGCTGTTCAATGTGCACACACTGTGCTGAAACAATGACAAAACATACTATTGTGGTGCATTTCTCATCGGTTGGGAAGATCTTGCTCTTCTATATAGTTCAAATGATTTTTGATAATGTCTGCAGGATGTTGTTGAGATAATGAAAGAATCCTTATATGACAAATATGTTGATGAGCACGGATTTGTGGACTTCGGTCGGAGTGGTGGGATGAGTCAACAGAAAGAAGCAAAGAGATTTCTAAGTGCCCTGAACAAGCAATCCGAGTTGCAGCAAAAGGATTGCTTCTCAATTTCTGTGAGGAACCTCTATCTTTCCCCTATATGGTTTCTCCGTGCTTATTTGGTCTACTTTTGAAACAGCTTCTCTATTCAACTTTTGCTATGGGTACAAGCTAAAATGAACTTCATAGCCTCAAAAGCAACACCTAGAATTTGGACTTTTGCTTCTGCTACATCATGAAACTTTTGGGGGTTGGATATGGTCAGAATGCTCCATTTCTTTTTCTTTCTTTTTTTTGTGAAATAACATTCATTCAACAACACTTTTGTAGAAGCTTGCGGGACCTCTTCCTTTATTGTATCAATTGAGAGAAGCAAGTTGTTTGGCTTAGGACATATAAATGATTCACCTTTCATTATTTTCTCAATATGCCAGGAGATATACAGTTTGGCGGATAGAATTGGCTTGAGAGTTCCAGACATAGACACATTTGTGGATAATTTGAACAGTGTTGGCTATCTTCTTAAGAAAGGACCAAAGATGTATCAGGTACTACCTTGTGAATCCTCTTTGTTTTCCAAGCTCTTAGCGAAGAAACACTACTTCTAGTCTTGATAATACAGATGGAGCTTTAAACTTGTCAAATGTAAATAAATTTTGTCGTCTTTGAGTTACCCCTATGATTTGTTTCTACGTAATAGGTGATCACGTAATGCTATTATTGCTCATCAGAGTTGAAAAATATTGCCTAAATGTTCATCATAACTTATATTTACCTGAAATTTTATTTCGTGTAGGTGCTGTCATCGTCATACTCCCAGTCAGCACGGTCTAGATCGTAGATTGCTAACAGTTCGTCTCCCCATCCGGTATCTATGCATGATAGTAACATATTTTCATTCCTCAATTGTCATAAATTACATGTGGTATCGACAAAGAAGCCACTTTTTATCTTATACCGAAATTTGCTGCATTTTGGTTTCTTATTGATATGTGCATTTAAATATTTTTGCTGTTTGCTTATGGAGATGAAGTATATTTTCATGAACTTTTTCTTTCTCGACAGATCTGCACCATGAAGCTCTATTGTGAACTAGATTTTGAAAACAGATACAGTTCAGAAGGTATCGCAAGGGCATCATCAGAGATTAATATTCAAGCAAATGTCATTCGATGGCCTTTGCTGTTATTTTCCCTCAAGTTGATGAAATCATCATTGCGTGAGCCCAAAAACTCATGTACCAAACAAGTCTTCTTTCTAATCTGATTGTCGCATGCGTGCCCGTGGTTGTTGTGCCCGTGCGTGCAGCAGGGCTGTGTATGTGTGCGCGGGGGACCCACAGAGGGAGGGGGAGAGATTCTCAAGGGCAACGATACACTAATAACCCTGCTATGTAGGAAAGAAGATTCCCACGAAGAGCCGTTTAATACATTTCGGGTGCGTTTGGTTCGCATTATGAAAGATTACTAGGAATAAAAGATATCCGAGAATCTTATTCCTATTCATCCTATTACTAAGAATGTGGAATTTCTATATTTGATTCGCACGATAATATTAATTAGCTATATTATTTAATATTACAAAAAATATACAATTAATTAATTTATTTATTTAATTAATTTTAGATAATGTTACCAAAAGTTTCAACATCTTTTTAGAAAAAAGGGAGAGAGAGTATAAGATAGAGAGAGAGCATAATTAAAAAAATAGAAAGAAAAATATAGTCAAAATTAGAGAGAGTGGGAGAGTTGAAATTTTAGAAAGAAAGAGAGAGAGAAAGCTTAGTTTAGAGAGAGAAAAAAAAGTTGAATTTTAGAGAGAAAAATAAATTTAGAGAGAGATATAAGGTTAGAGTGTAAAGACAAATAATATCAATTAGCCGGCGGGTAGGAAGAAAGAAAGAAAAGATTATCCCAATCCATTAATATGAGGATACTCACCCTCCCTCAAAGAAATGAGATTAGCACTTCGGGGTGAATCTTATTCCCAAGTGAATCCAATATTACCAACTAGATTACTTAGTGCGTTTAGTCAAACACCGTCATAATTTTTTATTCTCATTGGATTACTAGGAATCTTTAAAAGATAGCGCGAACCAAACGCACCCTTCAAGGAAAAAAGAATATCTTTGATGTTGCCATCCCATATTTCAGCCAAAGGTAAGCCCAAATCACCGCCCAAAAAAAAAACATCTGAAAACGTGTTACTCAATTCAAAATCCCAAAACAAAGAATGTAGTTTACGTGTGCATGCATCCAAATCAGATCGGAGACCCTAACTGCAAGAGGGCTAGAGGGCCTTACAATTTTGAAATTGCAGGCATATTTCACTTGTCCAAGAAATAATTTCCACAAGAATGAATACTGTTCTCAAAGAGCGATCTCTACGACACTACATTAAAGAAAATCATCCAAAGATCAAAACACTCTTATGAAGTTTCCGAGCTTAAGAAAACAAAATCCCCAGAAGCCTACAACTTTGAAAAATATAGCAATTAACTTAACAATACCCAGAAGCCTACAACTTCGAAAAATATAGCAATTAACTTAACAAGATCATCTGGCATTCCAATACACCGCAGCTGATAATTCTCTTAAGATCGGGGCTTCTCCTTCTTCTCCTTGAAGAGAGCCAACAGAGACACACCTGAGACCTTCACGACCTTAAACCTCACACCAGGAATATCTCCTACCGCATGACCCTTCCGGCCAAATCCAGCAATCAACACCTCATCCTGCACATAAAATCTCCATTAGACACAAGGATTACTTGTATAAATTAATAAATATTAAGAGGTGTGGCCAATTTATTACGTTTTCCTCGATATAGTTCAAGCAACCGTCATTGGGCACGAAAGCAGCAATCTTCTTCCCGTTCTTCACTAGTTGCACACGAGCACACTTACGGATAGCAGAGTTCGGCTGCTTTGCCTCAATACCGCTGCAGTTGAATATATGTTCATTAATAATAATTACCGAGTAAAAAGGTGCAGAAAACCCCCTACAAATAAGAATTCTGATTTGACCATGAAATATTGAAGCCTATAACTTTGTCCAATTACCCATAGGCTAGCAAAATTTTGGCTAAAGAACACTGAACAAAGTAGGCGAAGTGATTAAATTTTACCGTCTGCGAGGGTAACAAATAATTTTCCAGATTTCAGGGTGGTTAAATGAAAATCAAGATAGCTATAGCCAAAGAAAAAAAAACGCTTAGCGTGTCTGCGTATACATCTTTTCGAGAACAATCCCCTTAGCATGAGAGGATCCGGCAAAGGGCTTCTTCCACTCATTTCCCAGATGACTCTTCTTGTATGCTTTATCCGCCCACCTCTGGTTCCTTCTGTGGGTCTTGAGCTTGCGCCCAGCTCCCATACCACGTGTCTTCCTGCCATAGAAATTCATACATTAAAAACCTCCAATCTATACAACAGGTGAAAGCATGAAGATTTTAACTCAACTCTTTGTGGTTACATTATGTCACCATGCTTTAATAGGTCATAAAATCAAAATGTTCCTCAAAAGTAATTATAATCTCTAATAAAACCAAACTGCATGATTAGTTATGTTCTGCCATGATAAATCACAAAATCACCGGCATCAAAACATAAGCTACAGATATAATCATCAAAGAATCAAAGAATAGTCCTAAAGAAACTGCCCTCCGAGGAACAATTGAATCACGTTACAACAGTTTGACCAGAAAACAAGTGCATTAGCACAAATCAATGATTTTAAAGAAAATTTTGGCATCTGGACTAGTGTAAGGCAATAATAATTACGGTTTCAACGCAAATGTCTAAATGAGAATCAGAACCAAAACTACAATTTCGGTTCATCCATACCAAACAATTGAACATATTTAACTAAAACTTTCCTCCATGAATGTCTCAATCCCTATAATATATTGAGGTTGCCACTGTCCACTAGCCTAAAGTTTCCATATATACTTTTAGAAGAACTTTACTTAATAAGCACAAGATTTCGTCATATTAGGGATTACATTCATCTCCTCACAAGGAGGCGAAGAGAACAAAAAATGAATAGCATGAACGACAAAGAACCATCGCATTCGATGTATAAAACCAGCAAAATCCACTGATGTATATCATCAAGTATATGACCCCCATATGAAAATCAAGGGACTACTATAACTCAATGGCATATGGTTGATTTAGCTTATGTTAATGTTAGGTGATGATGTTTAATAGCCAAATCAGCACCGGACCGTCCATAAGCTTTATATAATCGATATATCAAGCAAAATACACAAGCATAAATCAGTTCTCGCATCTCTAGGGTTACAAACAAACTGCTAGGTACACATTTTAAACACGATCTTAATGCAGTTTAGTTGGATCTACGCATTTATCCAATGCTACCTTAAAATTTTCAATACAGAATAAGGGAAACAACACTTAGGAAACATGAAATTTTGCATTAATCCCACAATGATTCTAGAGGTGTTGAGATCAAGCATGGAGATGAGCAAACAAGTGATTCGAACGTTAATTAGCATCAAAATTTCCAAAATATCATCATAATTAACCCAAAAAATAGTAGAAATAATCGGTATTAAGCTCGATTACCCCATTTTGGAGGTGCGAAAACGATCTCCGCAACGTTCTCAGGAGGAAACTTCGATCGCCGCCGCCGCCGCCACGTGAGGAAAGGGTTTGGGAATAAGGGAGAAGGGGAGAAGAGAGGAAGGATATGGAGTATAAATAGGAGACGGCGATGACCGGATTCTAGGGTTTTTCTACTGCGAAACACCCGAGTTCTGGATACGTGTAGCGATCTGATTCACTTTAGGGGATTCGACGGTTGTGATCGACTTTGGGCCAATACTTGGAGTGGGCCTATTCTAGGCCCAAAATAATTAATAGGTTCTATTGGGCTTTGGGCTAGATTTAAAGCCTTGTGGCCCATTAACAAAATATAGAAAAATTAAAGCTTAATCTCAATAATTCATCATTTTTTTTATGAAAAATATTAATAAATAGTGTCATGAATTGTGCATTGTGAAACAAATTCCGATTTGCGAAGTAAATGGAATAAATGATGAAGGGATAAAATTGAGCACTCAAATTTTGTTTTGTTAGTGGATCCTGCCGAGCCAAACTACTGTGTTTAGCGATTAAGATCAGAACCCAAAAGTGTTGCATGAGAATTGAAAGCAAACCGTACTTGAATCCATTTTTTTAAATCCAATTGAAGCCCAATCCTACTAGATACATAATGCAGATTATTATTTACTAATTATAAATCTACATTCTACTCTTTATCATTGAAGTGAGGAAGAAAATCATTAAAAAAGTGATTAAGAGATGAATGTTCCAATTCTTCCTGTTGAATGAGTTGGTTTATGGATAGAGAATTATTTATATCTGGATTGGATTTGAATTCCCAATCAAACACAATCCACCCAAGTTTTGTATGCACAGTCAAAGTCGAGTTCAACCACGTTCAACCAATTACAATTTTAACCGAGCTTTGATCGAACCAGCTGCAGGATTGGTTCTAATCCTCATACATGATAAATACTATATTTTTTCATCTACACTTTTCCATTAATGAAACTGTATGCACAAAAGCCTAATTCATTGTTTCCATTTCCACTACAAATTAAGGAATCAAAAGGTAAGTCATAGACTGAAAGATTTTATAACTCAGTCCACTTTCTTTCTCCATCTCTGATAAATTTTCCATTATGCTCTTTACATAAGAACCTTTGCTTTAGTAGGAAACCTAATTTTTTTTTGTTAATTTAAGATGAGATGTAAGAAAGTATTATCTCCAGGCTTAGGCTTCGTTTGGGATGGCAGGAAAACTGCGTTACGTGCGGTGAGAAATGACGATGAAAAAATACTCTATTTGTTTCCGTACATAATATTACGTTCTGCATATTGCTGTTAATCCGTTATGATATATTTTCTACGGTCCCATCGGAGAACACAGAAGCATATCCCTATATGCTTTTTCTCAACCCCATTCTATATAGTAACGTTAGACAGACCTCAATACTAAAGTAAGCCTTAGAACATAGGAAACAGTGGTGACACAATGCGTTAGACAGACCTCAATACTAAAATAAGCCTTAGAACATAGGAAACAGTGGTGACACAATGCTTACGGTGCAAGCGTCGCGGCACAACTATGGACATTGTGGTAGTTACTGGAACTGATATATGTAAATTGATAACTAGGTAATAAAATGCTTGTGGTACACACCAAGGGGTCCTCAACCTTTTTGTGAATGTCACTTAATTGGTCTCCAACTTTTAATTAGAATCTCTATTATTTGATGCAATAAAGTTCTTTCACTTGAAGTAAAACCACAAAAATAGAATCATCAGTATGATGCTGGAAACAGGCAAACAGCTTCTGGTAGGACGCCATTAATTGCATTGTTTTTCTCACTCGAATTAATGAAAATTCTAACAAACGCACAAAGATCGCGACGTAAAACGAAAGTTAATTAGGTGTCTATTGCAACAATTATAACAAAAATAGAGAATCAAACCTAGGGGAAAAATTACTTCTTTTCCACTGGTGGCAGTACACATTAATTTGCCATCAAATTATCTTCTTTGCCATTCTATTTCCCTGAGATTAACTTAATTTTCAGTACACATGCATGCATCTCATGTAGTCAAACTACTACAGTAAAAGAGGCGTAGAACAATATATGAACGTATTTAACACAAGGTAATTGTTTTCTTTTTTTTTTTTGTTCTTATATAAAATAAAATAGGCACCAAAAAAACATTCACATCCACAGCCTATGGACACGGTGCCATACATACAAAATAGATGTTCTACCCACCGAAGATCCACCGGGATTTTGTTGTTCCGCGTGCATCAATCTCCTTAGATTCCAAGACACACAATCTCCGCAGAGATTGTCTCCCATTAAAATATTTCAAATGATTTGAACACGTACCCATGATTCATCCTCCCTCTTCATTTCACCATTGACAAACCATGCAAGAAGATTCTTGGGGGGTAAATTGCACCATGAATGAAGAGAATTTCTCGGAGGAAGAAAAAAGAAGTAGAAATAAAATAAATCAAAGTATGAGAATTTCTTGGAAATACCACCATGGATCAGATTAAATTCTCCAAAGTTCAAACCCCTCCCCTACGTTGATATCCACCCCCTAAAAATATCCACAAATAGAATGTCAGAAACAATAATATTTAAGAACTGCACCACCTGAGTGAGATTCTCTCATCAATGTTCCTTACATTGGAAAACAAATCTGAATGCTTGATTTAATTACTTTTTATATAATTGTCATTTCAACACTCATTAAAAAAAAAAAAGGGAAATAAGTGAAAAAAAAAAAGAAGAAAAAAGCCTGGAACAAGTAACATGAAGAGAACCCATTAAATTAAGTTGAGATGATCATGAGATTTTCTGGAAGATTCCTCCAACTTGGGAAACTTGGCAGCAACTCATGGAAGCAGAAACTAAAATACCAGCTTCTTCTAAAAGCACTTTTAGATCAGGGAGCTGTTGATGAGCCCATGCCAGGAAGTAGTAGCAGGTCCAAGTACCCCATTGTTCCAGTAATCCCTTCCTGCAGATTCCACCATCATGTTGTTGTTGTTGTTGTTGTTGTTGTTGTTGTTGTTGTTGCTGCTGCTGTTGTTGCCATCCCCACTCATCTCCCATTGCAGGCCCATCACCACTTTACTTTCCCCTCCTTCCAACATTGCTTTATTACAATTAGACCCATGGCAACTTTCCCCTACTGTTTGAGTCACACCATCCATATTATGATTATCCCCTCCCTCAAAAGGCAACACCATTCCCTCCTCCCCCTCACCACTAACACCACCCTCCATTTTCACACTCCCATTATTACAACCACCACCACCAAATCCATAGTAGAGGTTGGGGAAGCCACTTGGGTAGTTGTTGCCGAGGAACCCGCCTCTTAGAATGTCCAAAAAGCCATCATTAGCAGCACTAGCAGGGACAGTAGTGATGCCAAGGTTAGTGGTGCTAGGGTTAGGGTTTCCCAAGAGGAAGCTTGTATCATGGTCGTCAAACCCTAGGCCCCTCATGGGCCTGGCAAAGGTGAGTGAGAGGCCAATTGGGTCGTAGGAGAGCGGTGGGGCGATGAGACTGGTAGGGAGCAATGCATTAGGGCTTGTGGTGACCAAATCCTTCTTGAAGGAGGAGGACGAGGAGGAGGGAGATGAAAAGGAGGAGGAAGAAGAGGGGGCGGCGGCGGAGGAAGAAGAAGAAGAAGATATCTTTTTCTTCCGGCAGCCGCCTCCGACGGGCACGTTGCGCAGGGAGCCCCCCTGGGTCCAGTACCTTCTGCAACCTTTGCAGAAGTATCTGGGCTGGGTGAGGCTGTAGTTGTTGTAGTAGCAGAACTTGGTGTTGGTGGAATCACATCTGGGGCATTTCAGGGCTTGATCTGGGTGAGGCCTCACTTTCCTCTCTTGATTGTTGTTGTTATTATTATTCTGCTGCTGCTGCTGCTGCTGCTGCTGCTGCGGTCTTGGGCAGCTTATAAGCACTTCTTCCAGTGGAATATGGCTTGCCATGAGCTGCGGAAAATACGTTATTTTTGTGTAACAAATTAGGTCATGAATTATGAATGTAGTGCTGGAACATGACTCATGATTATGGGTTTTGTTTATGACTCATGAAAAGGCAATTTTATAATGAGTAGAGCAAAGAGAGATTTAATTAATAGCTTGTACATAAAATTAAGAAGAAAGAGAGAGTACTGTAATGAAAGTGTAGAAGGTTTACAAGGCTCAAACCATAATTGAAAATCATGTAAAACTGACCAATTTTACTTGCTGGAGCCTATGTGAAATTAGAAATCATAATCATAAAATCCTCAGTCTTGATGAAAACTTCAGAACTCAAGAAATTTTCTGCAAGCATGAATTTGGCCCCTTTCACATTGAAGCTAAAAGAAAAACAAATTCAAGGAAAATAAGCGAAGTTTCTTTTTTGAACTCGATAAGAGAATTTGGGTTTTAAGGCCAAGTGAAAAACAACAACTGATCATAACCAAAGCAAGCAAATGACCTACCTTAGAGAAGAAGGTAACCCAACATGAAGGAAAATGAAAAAAAAAAGAAAAAAATCAGATCAAATTGCACCCACACTCAAAATTAATTGAGTTGCCAGCAACCTAATAAACTTTGGGAACTGTAAAGAGGAGTGATGGTTAATTTCTTCCAAAGAATTGGACACTGCTCTAAAATCAAGGGCTAAGACCAATCAATTTTCCACAAAACGCATCTGCACAAGAACAGATCTCAGATGGGTCTGATCTGACACAAGAGACCCATCAAAAACCTTCTTCTTAAGATCACAAAGAGAGCTATGAAAATTAATAGTTTGGGGAAAGGAGATACCCAAAAAAAAAACAAAGAGAGAGAGAGAGAGAGAATTTAAGGGGGGAGTGAGACATGCCATGGCTATCTCATGGTTTAGTTACCTGGTGGTGAGCACTATGGACCTCCATCCATGCACAAGAGAGAGAGAGATCTAGAGAGAGAGAGAGAGAGAGAAATCTAGAGAGAGAAAGGGTAAGGGTAAAGAGAAGTGGCCAACAAAGCAAGAAGAGAGAGAAGTGGAAGTGAGCTCCACCTTCCTCCTATTAAATAAGAGAGAGAAGAGAGAGAGAAAAATGGAGAGAGTAAAGAGAGGAAAATGATTAGGTTCCGTACACAGAGTGGGGAGACGTGGCGTTTTATATTTTGGTTAGAGCGATAGTATATATACAGAGGTATAGCTTGGGAGGGGAGGGAAAGCATAGCATAGCATATATATATATATATATATATATATATATATATATATATATATATAACCTAATATAACCTAATATAACCTAACATAACAAAACATGACATGATAACATTTGCACAAGCACAAAAGAAAATTCCAGAGTCCGACCGCCCCACCACCAGGCCCAATTTTCTGCAACGGACTGCTACTGCGGCTGCTGCTGCTGCTGATGCTGCTGATGCTGATGGGAGGGTCGGAGGAGCGGCGAGGGACGCTCGGGCCCCACTTCTTGGCGTGGAGCGCTGTAACGTTATGCGTTTGGACCGATCGACCTACATCTACATCTCCTCCTCCTCTCTCTCTCTCTCTCTCTCTCTCTCTCTCTCTCTCTCTCTCTCCTTTTAAAGAGTTTGCATGCCAGGGATTACCCCAAATGCTACTTTTATCAACTGCTGATATGTTAATATAAATTTTATTCAAAATAAGTATTGATGATAAATAAATAAATAATAGAGTTAGACTATGGTGTTTTCAAAAATATCAAGTAGTCCGTGTGTTCGTAAGTTTTTTATCATGATTAATTTCATACTAGTTCCTGCAAAAATAATGAATTGTAAATATATTCCTAC
Organism: Ananas comosus; assembly: GCF_001540865.1. Lineage (NCBI taxonomy): Eukaryota > Viridiplantae > Streptophyta > Magnoliopsida > Poales > Bromeliaceae > Ananas > Ananas comosus. The sequence goes on along the minus strand of NC_033643.1, from coordinate 1,161,152 downwards.
AAAATTTAATTTTCATATGTTGTTTCTTTAAAAGTTCTAATATTTTCAAATATGTCTCTCTAGTTTCTCACTGCTAAAATACTGTTTATCTTATAAATGAAATGACATTTTTGTTATTACAAATATATTCCTCCAAAAGTCCCAACTACTAATTAAAGATGGGTAAAAAGAACAATTCACCTTATTAACTAACTATGGTTAACAAATTAACCCTTTTTACAATTAGATTTATCTCTTTGACCAATTCCACGGCTTAGATCTTGCTATACCACTAACCACTCATTCAACCATAGGGCGAATCACTATCATTCACGCTACAAATCTTCATCCGAAAGCGAAAAACCTTTAAAGATTAATAACTTAGCACTTTTACAAGCGTAGGAGCTCAATTCTGAATAATATTTATTGTTTACTTTCTAACTTTAAACCCTAGATATACAAGGATTAAAAAATAGGTAATAAATATTGTTAATTTACTATCAAAAGTATGAACTAGGTTGGAATACTATTAATAGCACCAATGACTTGGTGCTATTAAGTTTTCCGCCTTTGGATTAAAAGATGTGGGGTTAGAATGATGTGGGCCCCCTAGGGTTGGGTGGGTGGTTGGTTGAATAGTATAATCAAACGGATAAAAATGATAAAAGATGTAAATTTAACGGCAAAAAACTTAATAGCACCAAATACTTCGTGCTATCGATAGTATCCCAGCCAGACTCCAAAAGTATTCTAACTTCATTCTATTACTATATAAGTTTAATTACATTCTATTATATAGTCCTTTGCTATTTTTTTATTGGATATTGTATTACTTTTTGTCAAAGCTGCCCTGCATTATCATTTTCTATAAATCTTTACATTGTATTTCAAATTTATTTTTATTTTCTATATTTTTATTTTCTTTATTATATATATATATATATATATATATATATATATATNTCTCTCTCTCTCCTTTTAAAGAGTTTGCATGCCAGGGATTACCCCAAATGCTACTTTTATCAACTGCTGCTGATATGTTAATATAAATTTTATTCAAAATAAGTATTGATGATAAATAATAGAGTTAGACTATGGTGTTTTCAAAAATATCAAGTAGTCCGTGTGTTTGTAAGTTTTTTATCAGGATTAATTTCATACTAGTTCCTGCAAAAATAATGAATTACAAATATATTTCTATAAAATTTAATTTTCATATATTGTTTCTTTAAAAGTCCTAATATTTTCAAATGTGTCTCTCTAGTTTGTTACTGTTAAAACACTGTTTATCTTATAAATGAAATGACATTTTTGCTATTACAAATATATTTCTCTAAAAGTCCCAACTACTAATTAAAGATGAGTAAAAAGAACAATTCACCTTATTAACTAACTATAGTTAACAAATTAACCATTTTTACAATTAGATTTATCTCTTTGACCAATTCCACGGCTTAGATCTTGCTATACCACTAACCACTCATTCAACCATAGGGAGAATCACTATCATTCATGCTACAAATCTTCATCCGAAAGCGAAAAACCTTTAAAGATTAATAACTTAGCACTTTTACAAGCGTAGGAGCTCAATTCTGAATAATATTTATTGTTTACTTTCTAACTTTAAACCCTAGATATACAAGGATTAAAAAATAGGTACTAAATATTGTTAATTTACTATCAAAAGTATGAACTAGGTTGGAATACTATTAATAGCACCAATTACTTGGTGCTATTAAGTTTTGTGCCCTTTGATTAAAAGATGTGCGGTTAGAATGATGTGGGCCCTCTAGGGTTGAGTGGGTGGTTGGTTGAATAGTATAATCGAACGGATGAAATGATAAAAGAGATAAATTTAACGGCAAAAAATTTAATAGCACCAAATGCTTCGTGCTATCAATAGTATCCCAACCTGACTCCAAAAGTATTCTAACTTCATTCTATTACTATATAAGTTTAATTACATTCTATTATATAGTCCTTAGCTATTTTTTTATTGGATATTGTACTACTTTTTTCAAAGCTGCCCTGCATTATCATTTTCTATAAATCTTTACATTGTATTTCAAATTTATTTTTATTTTCTATTTTTTTATTTTCTTTATTATATATATATATTACTAAGTCATCTATTTTACGCCAATCTGACAAAATTAAATAATATTTTTTATAAGGCACTAGTTACATGGTAGAAAAAAAATATTATAAAATAATTAAGTCCTCAAGATAAATTCATTAAAAGGTTCGGTCAAGCTATTTTCAACGTTTTTTCTATTATTTCTATATTTTTTGTTTCAAAATAAGTTGAATTATTATACAATCTACTGCTTTCAATTAGTGCTTTTGTAACACTGCTGCTTTTATGTAAAATTATATGTTTTTTGCTTATAGTATAGAAATTGAATAAATAGGATAGTCGAGAGGTGTTTTATTTTTTTTTAAAAAAAAAATTAGTACAGTTAGGAAATGAAAAAATCTCTAAAGTACAGTTTAGTATGGTGTGATTAAGCCTAATAAAGATTTATGCTATAATTGGACAACATGCATAAACTACTTAAAAGGCATGTTTGTATGTTCGAACTAATTATCTAGTGTAAACTTGTGTTACAAGAAGATTCTTTTGTGATTGTAAGTTAATGGTTTTCTTTAAATAGATTTAATTTATTAGAACAATGCATTTTGTTTGAAATGTAATTTTGTCTAAATAAATGACTCGGAGATTGAATGTGGTCCATCATTATAAACATTTAATCATGCGTTTTATTACTAGCTTACTCTATATATTTTTTTAATAAATAGGGTAAATTTACTGAAAAAAAAATGCTCACGCATCCAAATAACCCCTAAGATTTTCACATTATGTATACTACATGTCAACAGTCCACGACGGCATGATCTTCGAATTTTGATCTTTGAATTCAATGGTGTGAGATGTACACTCTTTTTTATATACGAAGTGTACAAATAGCATTTCCTTTTATGAAAAATGCTTGGGTTTATGAAAAGTGCTTTGGGCTTCTCTAGTTATCTATACATATACTTCAATATTATGTATTCAACAATCAGTGAAAATAGTATTATCAAAAACATATATAGGAGAAAATGTCACTTCGACATCTCTTATAGAAATGTACATTTTAAAACCATAAATCTAAAAATTGATATAATCCTTTTGAAATTTTAGTTTTAAAAAAGGTCTAAATTATAGAAAAATTCTTTATAAATACTTTTTCACTTTCTCTTTCCAACTTTCAAAAAACTTATATTTTACCCACTTAACATTTCAAGCTATTGCATTTAATTAGCCTCTCTCCGCCAGGGTTCCATCACTACTCCGTCAATTTCTTATAATTTATACCGAAAATATCATTCGAAATGATAGAAATATATTAAAAACATATATTTTTTTTAATAGAATAAGTAAGGGCAATTTGATTATTTTGTCATCTCTATTAACGCCTTGCCCTTCTGAAAGTATTTCTTCTTCTTTTTTTGAGAGAGAGATAGATAGCACGCTGCCCGCTTCGTTTATTTTATTTAGAAATAAACTTAGCTGGAAATGTGAATTAACTAGAATTCGAACTTGGAATCTCGGGTACCAACCACCAAATTCTTTGCCACTTGCTCTAGGGACGGTCGGTAGTATTTCTAAAATTTTAAAAGGGCATAATATAGGTTTTGAAAGTAGAAAGGAAAAAGTAAAAAAAAAAAATGAATACTTACAGTGAGAGTTTTCTTTAATTAGTCAAAAAAAAAAAGAAAAAAGAATATAGGTCATGACGAAACTACGGATGTAAGGTTTATACCTACCTGGTTGGAAATATTCGTAAACATTTCTCACAATAAATCTTAGGGGGACATGTAGGGATAACCAAGCATTTTCCCTAGCTAGAAATTAACTTGTTACGCCTGGGACTGCGCGATCTACGAGTCATAGATTGAGGGGATTCCTCGGCCTTTAATTACCTCATGGTGACAATTTTTGGGAGTGAATAGGATCTAAGTTACCGCAAGATTATCCTTGGCCATATCCTTGCTCCTTTGTTACTCAAATGTCTTTTAGTTTCTGAATGCATAAATTTACTTAAAAAATTTATGTATTTAGTACATAAGAACTATAATCAAATATTTAGAATGTAATATTATATATATTTGATATTTAAACTATTTTTTCAGAATCAAATAAATCATCTTATGAGTAAATATATTGTCCTAGCTACCAAGTTATGAATAGCAAGGATCAAAAATCAAACTCCTTAATTAATTACAATTATAATGGAAAATTCTCACATCGAATAACTCACTCTTGGATCACTTATTTCGACATCTAATGTGGTTTTAATTAGGCTCTATTTGGACATAAATATCTTATTCGATATGTGGTATTAGCTTATTCAAAAATGTGATTAAATATTTAGAATTGAAGAATAATAATATAACAATTAAAAGAGTAATACTACAAGCTAACAAGAATGTACATTCAAGTGTCTTTTAGGTTGTGCTCGGATGAATGAATATTTTTTTCGGTATATATATTTTAAATTTACTCAAAAAATATATATATTTGGTAGATGAGAAATGTGCCCAATTGCCTAGAATTGAATTTCATAGTGGTTTTCAAGTCATTTTTTTGAACTAAGATAAATTATTCTATAGGTAAAATAGTGTCCTACCAATCCAAAAGTACCAATACTTTTTAATGAGGAAAAATCAAACTTGTTTGCTACAATCACACTAAAAAATTTTCGTACCAAATAAATTATCCTTATAAATCCTTATAAAAAGGTTTGTTTGTGCGCCGTCAAGTCTATTTGGGAAATACTAACTATACACTCTGTACGTAGATGTAAAACTTATTCATAGACCTCTTATAGTACTCCACAATATGAATTTACTTATCCTTTTCTTTTTACTAAAACTACAAAGAGGTTGTATGAATTCTTGGATCCAGCGCGTCAAATGTACACGTCCTATCCGAAGTGTGCATGTAGCATTTTTCAGTATTTACCGCGTCAACAAAGTGGTTGTTTTTTTTCGAATCTCGAAGTTTGAAATCGTGATCCCAAAAAAGGTCATCGATGGCGGCATTTATTTCAAAACTGAAATCACAAGATCACTCAAACTCCTCCTTGCAATTGTACGAAGATCAGTATTTTGATTTCGGTGGAGTGAAAGACAAAATCAAGTTCGCGAAACTCACAAGTTTTTACCTCTCAACCTTTTCGCTTCCAAATAGCTTGATCCTAAGCCTGGAAAGTTAAGTGATGGCGATGTTCTAATGCCATGTACACTCTATCTCTCTCTATATATATATATTAGTTTGTTCTAATGCTGAGATGGTTGTTTAGTGCATTGTTACAAGGTCTAAGTGGGCTTGGTGAAAATTAATTGGTGACATTTACATTAGTCTTGTGGGTTTCAACACTTCATGCTATAATTGACAAATGAAAGTGCGTTAGGTCGCGTAGTGGGTGGCAATTGTACATGTTCTTCGTTCCTAGCCTCGTATATTACGTACTATGTGATTTATTGTATGGGGTGGGTACTTTTTCTTTTAAAAAACAAATAGCCCCCTTAATTTTACATAAATATACTGTTTTTTTTTTGTAACTAAGCTGATACTAATCATCTTATTTTGCACATTAGATATGCGCTTATGATTATATCTTCATCAAGTGAAAAAGTAAAGTTTTTTATTTATTATAAGTAAACTTGAGTTCTCTCTCTCAGTACAAAGTTTTAACATTAATACGAAATTTAAATATGAAATTATTGAATATAATCCTCTAATGTACCAATGATCGACGTTAATTCCTTAATCGTGTCAATAATCATCACGCCTGCTTAAAAAAAATCAGCACGACCGCGTTTTAATTTCCTACTTTAATTATCTCACTATAATTGCACAATATTTATTAACTATGCTTGAGTTGATCATTTAAGCCACTACAACAATAATTAATTAGCTTAATTAAGTACAGATTAATTAATAACCATCGCGGCTGAATTAGCTGGTCAAAAATGAGTATGGAAGCATCAGCATCAGTTCGGCTGCACGCCGCCGTACTATCCCACTTGTCGATCTCGATTTTTGGGCCACCTGATCACGGCCGTTGATCCTGTCGGTCTACTGAACCAACGGTTGTGATTGGTTGCCCTCAAACGAAGAGAAGGTTCGTGTGAACGTGGCGTGGGCCAAAAGAGAAGGAATTATTGTGTGCACCCGGTGCATTCGTATATCGTATACACTGTGCTTTATATTTATTAATAATGATTAATATTTTTATTTAATAATAATTGTTTGCTAGTCGATCCATGGGATGTGGCGGAATGCATTTGAGTCCTTTGATGTGGATTGCTCGAATACATTGTAAGATTGAGGGAAGAAAAAGACATTGAGGAAAGAAAACGACATTTCAATTCTCTACTAATAGAACTGTACAGAAAATATTTTTAATAAATATAAGTTTACATATATATTTTATTCATTATATTCTTTCGATTTATTCAAAAAATATGTAAAAAGTACTTGGTGAACGATCGGTGTGATCAGATATCTAAAGTAAAATTTCATGTTCAATTGTCGAATTATATTTAATTTTGAAATTAGATAAATTAATTATTTCGTAGATCAAATATGTTATCATACTAAATCGAGGATATCAAAAAAAAAAATTAAATCAGGTTTGGATGCATAAATATCTTGCTCTGTATATCTTCTCATCTTACTTAAGAAATTTATATATCTAATAAATAAAAAGCACGATCAAATATCAAGATTAGGATACTACCCTTTGGCTTTCAATCAGTTTTTAAAGTAAAATAACTTGCTATATAGGTAAAATATATTATTCTATTAAATTATAAATATCAAAATTTTTAAGGGCTTATAATTAACCAAGCTCCTATATTATAAACACATTCAAGAATTTACTTGTCTAATTTTTAAATGACTTATTTCGACGACGTTAAAATATGATCGTAAAGAGTAAATTTAAGTTCTTAGAATCTTATTACATACCGTAAAAAGAAATTATGTTGAACAAAAACTGTATGTTAATATTCAAATTCCATCACGAGGCCCTCAATGAGGAGATTAATAATAAGGGATTTAGGGGTGCGGTTCATGGTGGACCTGGGACATGGAATGATTTGCGGAGGACGAAGGGAGCGGTTAATTGGCGAGGAAGGAAGGAATAAGAACTAAGAAGGCGCGGGGAGGGGAGGGGAGGGGAGCGGGTGGTGGGGCCCGCGGGGAATGCCGCCACCCAATCCGAGGGCTTTGTCGGTGATGGGGAGAGGTGGTGGGTGGTGGGCCCCACGACAAGGGTGGCGCAGAGGCGACCATACGGGCAACGTGACGGTGGGCCCCGCACGCAGCCTGGGGTGGCGGGCCCCGCATAATCGATCGATAGTGACGGAATATTTTGGTGTTCGAGCCCTATCAAATATATTAAGAGAGAGAGAGAGAGAGAGAGAGAGAGAGAGAGAGAGAGAGAGAGAAAATTGGGGACAATCTCTGTTGAGGAAGGCGCGGAGTGGGACCCACTTGTTTCCCCCCGCCCGCATGGAAAGGACGTACGAATCGTTCGGTTTGGGTCCGCATAACGAAGTTTCATGCGGGATCGTGGACCGAGGTGTAAAAACCGGGCTCACCCGATAAAAGATTGATATGTTAAAAAAAATAAATTGTTAATTTTGTGCACAAAATTACTGTTATTAATTAAAGTATTTAGCACGGTTGTTTTTTTTTTTCTTTCTTTTTCTTTTTTTAAGCAGTAGGATATGTATGTAATAATTAAGTTACATCTCGTTTTCAATAATTAGGGACATCATGGTCTATAGACCATGGTCCACGCATCGTATCCTGGTACAGGGAGGGGATTTGGATATGATTACGAAGGGCTAATGAGAATGTTTTAATTGGAGTTTTATTTGTTTTGTCATTTTGATCACATGGCACGCATGTATATTGATATCAGTATAATTTGAACTCGTGGCTATTATTTTATATGACATATTGACATGATTGGTATGGAGAATACATAAGTAATGTTTTATTGACCTAAACTTTAAGATCTTATCTAATCTACCTTATAATGGTTCAAGTTAACTTTTTATCTTCTGTCATGATTCTTGGAAGTAATGTTGTACTGATTAATTTCACAAATCTACATGTATGATCATAATTAATTGAAAGAAAGGTACATATTACAAAAATATATGCATAATTAATAAGATCGAGAAAGAAATCCAACTATTAAATAACACAGTTTGTAAAGTAATATAGTTATTGTTTGTAAGTATAATATTTTTGGTAAATAAAGTTATATTATAAACCACACCGACCAATATAACCTATATATGAATTACTCTGTTCAAACTAGAAGACATGATTTTTTTATTATAAGATTCTAAGTTTGAACTCGAAAATTAGTACTTTCTAAACCAAGATTCGAGACGAATGTTTGCTTTAGTGAATGTAGAAGAAATAAAATAAAAAAAAAAAGGAAATAGCCCAATTCCAATAGCAATGGGGACTACACTCCCGTGATTTATGTACATTTACATATTACATAAATTTTAATTGTCGAAAAAATTTTGAAAAATTTTGCTCTTATTGCTTGTTTAGTAAATAAGATAAAGAGACAACAATTTACACAACCTGCAGCCAAAAAATGATTTTTTCAATAACATTTTTGAGGTTATTCTAAAAAAAACATTTTTTGGGTACATTTTGCGGTGCGCCTAGCATTATCCTTTCCTGGGCCGCCACGTGGCAAACTTCGGGTCCAGAGTGCGCGGCGCGTGTGACTCGCTGCGCGCGTCACGCACGCATCGCGTTTCGAAACGGAATCGGACAAAGAAGAAGCATCGGAAAATATAATAAATAATTTTTTAAAAGAAAAACGGATCGAATCCGACAAAGACGAACGGATCCGTTACACACACCACCAAATGTTTTTGTCCCTTTCTCTCTCTCTCTCTCTCTCTCTCTATTACAATTAGGCGGCGCGGGTCACGTGACTTTTTTGAGTTTTGAGGAAGGTCACGTGACGTAGTTGGCGTGCTGAGTACAAAGCCTCGTTAACCGCATTGCCACGCCTCTATCTATAGTATCTACGTATGAAAAACGATATATTTTTTTTATTTTTTAAAAAGATGGATACATATGAATTGAATCTTAAGACAAGAGAATCCCTACCTTATTGGCAATTCACGAATATAAATATTATTTATTTTTTAATTTTGTTGCGAGCCGAATTTCTTGTCCGTTGACACAGTAAAATATACTCACTCGAAAAACGTGCGAGAAGTAAAGTGACTACTGATGATGACCTTCGAAATTCGCATTCAAAAATAAATTAAACGATTCGGCTGATGAGGAATCAAATCAGCCGATTTAAAAAATTACACAAAAAATTATGTTCGGTTGAAGAACCGAATAATATATATATATATATATATATATTAAGAGTGAGCTACTAAGCTCTATCTGAAAGACGGAGCGCTTCCGTGCTTCCAGCTCCGTTTCGATGTTGCAAGACTTTCAAATCGTCCGATCGTCTCCGTTAAACTGATCTAAGAGTATTTGGAGTATCCTAGCAAATAAATTTTATTATTTTTTCGATAATCATCTCTTGCCTAGTGATCGAATGGGCCTCAAAATCAACATAAATTAAAGCCGTAGTGAGCCGTTGTGCAAGTTTAAGGTTTAGAATTATCCCAAATTCACTAAATTTGATAAAAAATTGTTTATAACTTATATAGAAACAAGATCAATTATCCTTTGATTTAAAATTTAATGTCAATTATTATCATTTTAAAAGAATTTTTATTTTCAGCCGTTGAGTTTTGAGCCCCCTCTCATCGGTAGAAATGATTATCGTAAAATCATAAAATTTTATTTTCTAGTATTTCAATCACCTAATAATCAAGTTTAAAAAGCCGATCGACGAATTCGAAAATCGCAATCAATCAAAAACGCTGTAAGCACGGAAGGCTTCGTGCTTCCGATAGCATAGTACCTTACTCATATATATATAAGTATATATATTATATATATATATAATATATACATATTATAATATATTATATATATATATATGATATATATATATAGATAATATGGTATATACTGATAAGGCTACATGCTATCGGAAGTCGAAGCTTCCGTGCTTCAGCTGTTTTTCGATGTGCAACTTTCGAATTGTCGATCGGCTCCGTTAAACTTAATCTAGAGTATTTGGATACCTAGAAAAAATAAATTTTATATGTTTCATATCATTCCTAGTGATCGAATAGGCTCAAAATCAATAACTTCAATGGCCGTAGTGGCCGTTTGAATTTAACTGTGTAGAAAATATCCAAGATCACGTGAATTTGATAGAAAATTTTTTATACAATATAAAACAAGAGATCAATATCTTTTTTATTTAGAATTTTAAATGCATAATATTACATTTTGTAGATTTTTATTTCAAGCCGTGATTTTGTGGCGCCCTTCGTTCACTAGCAGAATGATATCGTAAATCATAAAATTTATTTTTAAAATATCTAATCAATTTTAACCGGAGCGATCGTACGATTCGAAGTCGCGCACATCGTTAGAAATGAGCATGGAACACGAAGGCTCCGTGCTTCCGATAAGCAATAGCCTCACTCTAATAATATATATATATATGTTTGCTAAAATGACGAAAAATATACAAAACGGGTGTCAATTTAAGGTATCCGAATCTGAAGAGAAACTATCTTAAATCTGGCTCCTCAAAAAAATAAAAAAATGAGAGAAAATAATATATTACAAGTAATTACTTCCTAATAAGGAGGAAAATAACAGAAAAATAAATTAGTTTTCAATTAGATTTAAATTATTTATACTATTAAATTCACAAAACATATCACACTCGAACTCGTTAAATTGTTAATTTTTAACCTTTTGATACACTATACCAAATAATGTTGAAAAATATGAAATTTATAGTTTTCAAATAGCTTTCAATAGTGTAGATCAAGTTAACTAAAAAAGTCGTAAATTTGAAAGCCGCATCATTCGAAAATACTATGAAGAGCTCCAAAGGTTCTCATACTACGATGGTATATGCAGCCTCTTGCTCTCCTCTCTCTTTTACAATATATAATAGTATTATATAATAAATATATATAACAGATGAGAAGAGGAGAGAGAAGAGAGAGAGAGAGAGAGAGAGAAGAGCAGGGCTGCTGTCTCTTAGGAGACGAGCCGTCCTGCTCCTGCCAGCCGGTTTCGCGATGATGGGAATTTCGAATCGACACGGGTCTCCATATTAGACTGATCTTAGGGTAGATTTGAAGTTTCTAAAAATAATTTTGCATTTTTGATATCATTTACCTAAGTGATCGAAATGGATTCAAAATCAATAATTTTAATGTTGATATTTGTCCGTTTTAAGTTTATACAGTGTAAAGTATTCAAATCAAGATGAAAATTGATAACACAAATTCTTTATAGCTATCTACAACAAGATCAAATATTCGATGAGAAATTTTATGTGCATATACTCAGCTTTTATATGGATTTTATTCGGACCTGTTAAAAGTTATTAATTTAATTTGAATCCCTTTCGATGCTAAGTAAATATATCGAAAAATCGTCAAAATATTTGTATAGAAACTGTCGAAAAAAAATTTGAACGTCCCTTCTTTCTGAATCAAATCCAACGGTGCCGATCGCGATATCAAAAGATTTCCAATCAATCCGAAAACGGGCTCAGGAGGCGCGACCTCATCTCCTGAGAGCATATGCAGCTTGCTCTCTCTCTCTCTCTCTCTCCTCTCTTCTCCTTCTGTCTTCTCCTCTCTAGTATATATATGAGGAAAGGTTGTTGTCTGGATGCCCTTATGAAAGCTACGGAGGGCCTTCGTGGTTCCAATCGTTTTGATGTTGCGGACTTTCGAATCGACGATTCGCTCCGTTGAGAAGTGTCTAGAGTATTTTAGTACCTATAAAATAAATTTGGGCTGATTTTTCGATATCATTTGCCTAGTATCGAAGTTGTTTGTGGTCGAGTCATTGTATTGCTAAATCAATAATTTTACAGCTGTGGTGAGCCGGTTGCAAGTTAACGTGAGAAATCTCCAAATCACCATAAACATTTTGATAAACTTTCTTTATACCATATAAAACAAGATCATAACTTGACTATAAATTTAATTACATACTCATCATATTTTGTAAGATTTTATTTTCAGCCGTTGATATTTGAAGCCACTTCAATCACTAGGTCAAATGAACTATCGAAAAATCACAAAATTATTTTCTAGATACCTTCAAAATATTCCAGTCAAGTCTAACGGAGCGCGATCGTGCGATTGAATGTCCAAACATCGGAAAACAAAAGTGAACACCGGAGCCTCCGTGCTCTAACATCCTATACGCAAGTATATATATAATATTATATATATAGTATATTATATAAATCGAAGCTGAATACTTTTAAAAAGGCCATCAATCGCTTGGTGCTTCTAAGTTTCTAACCCTTGGATCTACTCTTTAATTACTAATACCCTTTGGATCAAATACTATTCCACCTACCACCACCTACCACCATTATCTCAACCCCTGTATCTCTTCATCCAATAGTTAAAAGCTCAAAAATACTACCCCTGAGTGCTTTTGAGAGTATTCTAGCTCAACTCTCTCTCTCTATATATATAGTGTTTGAAAACCATAAGAATAAAAAAAAAAAGAGCATTAATTTTGTGGGTACCCCACATCCGAGCCGTCCACTCGCGTGCAGATATGAATAAAAATATTGGCTATCCAAAAATTATTGTTAAATCCTAATTTGAATTGGCATTATGTGTGAGTATAATCATCTGCCCTCAAATTGCCTAGCCTGTACGTTTGTCCGGTCTAATTGGTACATTACAGACATATTACATCATGATAGATAGATAGTGGCATTCATAGTTGAATTAAATAGACATAATTGTACGAGCAATGTTGGCACTGCGCAGTGCCCACCATTTCTACTGTAGAAAGAATATGTAACTGTGTACGCACCGACGAGTTCGGATTTGGATTTGGGACAATGATTGAGACGACATTTGGGTGCAATTGTACCGTTTCCACTTCAATGTTGCCACTATACTTTTTACCCCCTTTACTACAATTTCGAGCTAAGTTATTCACTTAATCTGTAATTAGTGGATTAGAAGATAATAGTCCGCATCAGTAGTTGCTCGCTACGAGATCTCGACCCCAAATGTAACATTATTTTTCTGAGCGGCAAAATGAAAAACATAGCACAGGTTAAATGAATGGGCAACCACAATCAGAGAGATTGTACTGCATGCAATGCTACATAAAAATTAAAATTATTCTTAACTAAAGAACAAGTGATAAACTTACAGAGTCGAATGGCACCATTCGTGCAAGATAACACAATGTGATTACATATTTCGGCCCCAAGATGCTACTATTTTAAGTTCCAACAAAACATAAAAGAGGGCCGAACATCATAATCAACCATTTGATAACAACCTTTCGAGCCGATCAATATTTCCTTGAAAATCAATGAATATATATATATATATATATATATATATATAGATATTAAAAAATATATATATAATCATGCAAAGAAATGCAACTATTCACGGCTAGAAAAATACAATGTGTAAACGGCATGTACAAAATATTACTGCTCAGAACATGACAAGATATAGTTTAAGATGATAATCATCGAGTTCTTTTTATTACATCTTTTATTTCCTTTAGTTTGAGGTGCAACTTAACATAATTCCTATGAGACGACTCTTTCGCCAAGTTATCTTTATCTCTCAAGCATCAGCAAACCTGTAAATGAGAACCAAAATAAGAGGTGAAGTGAAACACAGTTATGAGATCGATCCCTAGCAACTTAATTGATATTTTTCAGGTACAGTATCTCACCCTAGCTCAGAAAGCTTCATGTGAGCTTCAGCGTAGTCGGCGAAAAAAGCATCCTCATCCTGACCATAAAGCAGTTAACTCGATCATAAATAAGCAACTAAGAATATTATGCGCGAAATTGAATTGATTTGGTTATGAATGCGTACAGCAGCGTATTTTTCAACAAAAGGACGGAAAACAGGATCTGCGAGAAGGGCCTTGTCAGACGGAAGTTGGAGCAGATCTTTGTTTTCTCCACTAAGAAGCTCCCTGCGTCATCAAAGTAATGCGACGAACATATTTAAGCTAAGCTAAAATGTTATCCTTTACTCGAACACCATGTTTCACGAATATCTGAAACGAAGGACACAGCTTCAAATGTTAAACAGATAACAAAAGCTCACTTGAAGTACGAGTTATCAAAAATAAGGGGGTTTGTTGTCCAGGCTCCCTCAAAACCAGAACGTTCCTTGTGACATCTTCCCTGTTAATAATACGATATTGAGCATAAATACGGTAACCAGGCGTATATTAGAGATCGAATGAAACCCAGAGAGTAATTTGGCAAATACCGACAACTTGTGAAAGAAATATGGCTTGATCATGTCAAAGTATAGATTATAGAAGTTAGATTCTAAGTCCATCAAGTGATTAGGTTAGTAGGCTAATATTATTCAAAGAAAATCCTGAGTAGGTATACAATTTGACAGGTGAGTCTCAACAAAGAAAAGGTCATCATCGATCTTCTACTCAATCTGACCATCGTGACGAGTAATATACAAGACAATTTGGTGAACTACTAACTTGCGTAAGTAAAATTTTGTAAGTAAAATGCCAACTACAGCAGTCGATGAAAACGAATTAGAATCTAACCAGTGTATGCCCGCCAGATAGAGCAACAATATCCCTGTCACTCAATCCCATTTGTTTACCAAAAACATCGCGGAGGTGATCAGAACCTGCAATATCAAGAGGGAGAAAAAGAGAGAAAACTAATTAAAAGAAAAGGATTACCAAAATTGTCTTCGTCTAGACAAGTATTTTGTGAACTAAACAGTGCTAGTGGTGGTATAAACAAGGTACAAATGATCGACGCAATTCAAAGAATATTTTCTCTATACTTTTTCTTTCCTTTAGGATATAGATAGGATAAGTTACAATAATTAATGTTGCATAATAATCATGTCACTTAAGACGTATTCGAACATCTCTAATAGAAGATGGGATATTTGTTTCATTTGGATTATGCTTATCGACGTATAAACAACATATTGAGAATAACAAAGAAATTGGGCTGACCTTTGGTGGCATCGGGAAGCCGACCTTCTTCGGGAGGCTCAGGCTTGTCCTAAAATTAGATTTAAAAAAAGAAAGACAAAAACAAAGATCGGTGTAGAAAGTGATAAACTTTAATGCATCATTTGTAGTATTTCCTGCGTTGTATTATAATGATCTGTGGTTCATAGATCAAACTGTAGATTAAGCAACAGGTAAAACTTTTTCCGCTAGAAGTGTAATTCCACTGGTTAAAACAAATTGATAATGTTAAAAAACAAAAGTGTTGTCGATTTTTTTATCAGTACAAGAAAGAAATCTCTCCATTCACAATAATCAAATTCACTTGTGATCTTCAAAAACGCGCAGTTTTACTTGGTAACCAATATATGTCACTCGATTCGTAAGCCGTTAATAAAACGAAATTTGATAGTGAATTGATAATTGGAAAGAGATAAATCTAATTCAAGAGATTAAGAAGATTATAAACCTGTCGGCCGGGATGGAAAGGAACCTCCGGCCCGCCGGTGATCTCTACAGCGACGACTCCGGCAAGCTGAAACAATTGTTAATCTCCATTTTATTATAACATAATCATCATAAATCAAGCTTTATAACTAAAATTAATCACTATTGGTCCCCAATGGACCTTAACAAATCGGGCCCAATTGTCCGATCCGGAACAAAATCATTATTCGGTGTAGCTATTAGCTATCTTTTTACTTATTTGATTGACTCAGCTCGGTCCGAGAATTTAGTTTTTGACCCGGCCCAACCTAACCGGATTCAATTGGATCAGGCTCAGGCCCATATAAATGCATACAATTTCGCGGCCTCGCTGGGTCCGAACGAGCGAACTTAACTCAGCCTGAAACCAACCCGAATCCGTTTTGGCTGAGTTTTATCTCTGGTATTCATCAACCATTTAATTTGTGCAATTTGATTGTAATTTCTATAGCTCTTTTAATAGAAGATATTTTTTTTATAACAAAAGTTGTTAATTTGGACTAAATTTATACAGTTCTGATCCGGTTGACAGATCTGGTCCGACCCGAAAAATAAGTGGATTCATACAAAAAGAAAAAAATTCTGTTCATAAAACCAGGGCTTTTTTGGTCTACGAGTCGGATCCAGAGATTAAAATTCGGATAAAATCAGGACAACAACCACGTTCCACACTAGTAGTTAAATAGTGAAGTTTTCTAAATTTTTGATAGTTTATTATAAAAGATATATGAAGTGCTGCTAAAATTACAATATTTTTATTCTGAGTACACAAACTTTTTTAATTTAATTTTAAATTTAATTAGTACGTATATATATTTTTTTTAAATAAAAAAGGGGGCTTAAAATCAAGTCCAATTCAGTTCGGATCAGGACTAACAATTTTAAATTGGATCCAGATCTAGACACAAGATGTTGTCCGAAATTCTAGTCCGGGTCGGGTCCGACACGATGATTCGGCGAATATTCATAACCTGTCGGGTCCAATTTTGATTCGAACCTGGATTTCACCACACGTAGATACCACCGAATCATGTTTGCTACATCAATGTTAAATTTTTGTTCTAATTTACAAGATTTTTGAGGGAAGGGACTCGGTTGAACTCTGTAGAAATGACAACTGCTACTTAACAGTAACCGATTAAGCAATTAACGTTAAACTAAACACGGATTAAGATAAGATTATGAATAAATAATTACATAGTTAATGATCACCTGATAGAAGTCCCCATACGAGATGTTCGGAAACTGGGCCTTGATGGGCTCGAGTATGCGGACGGCTATTTCGAGCCCATTATTGGCGCCGTGTCCCTGCTCCACCTCATGCCTCATCGTCCCGAACGGGCCCCCCGTCCCCGTCTGAGCATCGTACGTCCCCGCCGAGTGCCACCTGTCACCCCACCCGCCGATCACGGCCGTCCATTAACATGCTTGTATATCGTATATCGTACATATATATATATATATATATATATATGCTACGGTGCAATAACGGTATGATGGTAAAAAAAGGAGTGGCGAAATGGACGGTGATGCGTACGCCAGGCGGAGCATCAACGGCGCGCAGTTCTTCTCCGCGATGAGGCCCCGGAGCTTGCGGCGGCACTTCGCCACCGCCGCGCGGTACTCCTCGCTCACCGTCGGATACGACTTCCCCATCGATCTCCGCCGTTGGAGCTCGGCCGTGAAACCCTAACCTCGTGGAGAACGAAGGCGCTTTCGCTTTTATTTTTGGAGAGGGGGTGGCGTTATTTATACATGTCGAAGCTTCTAGAAGGGTTGAGATTTGCGGTCCGATCATCGTGAGAGGGTGGTTGAGGCGTGGACGGACGGGATTTGTTCGGGTGTGAATGGAGCGGATCGTTGGCCTTCATTCGCGAAGGGCTATAGTGAAATTACCACAATGCCCACGGTTGGGAGAGGCTATTCGAGTTGGTATAGCGTGGGAATTAGGAGAAAGACAAGGGTAGATATCGTCATATTATAAGTTTGCTGTTAGGAGGCCATCGTGTGAAAATGGTGGAAGAAGCGAGCGACATACACCGCTGTAAAATTGGAAGGACCTCCAATGAGAGTAAGACACGTGGGCATCAGTTCGGTGAAGATTGACTGAAGCCTCAAGTTGAGTGCTCTCCACGTGCGCACTAATGGCCTTTGCTGGGCTTTACCCTGTGCCCGGTCTACCACGTCATCCATAGACCACATACCAGAACCGCTAGACTGAAAAATTTAAAAATATTAAAAAAATAGTACAAAATTATTTCAAAAACTTTTTAAAAGTAAATCCGTTGGTCTCGGTCCAATTTTATTTTTAAACAAATTAAAATTAAATCTTTTTTTTTTTAGAAAAAAATAGCATACTATCCGCTTCATTCATTCAGTAGGTGAATTAAGCAATATGAGTGAGACATCAAGACCTCAAGGATGACGGAAACAAAAAAGAAAACACACGGAAATGATGTAGTTTGCAAAGTACAGCTGATACCCCTATAATAACTACAAGATCTATCTACATATCTACAGATCAGGAATACCCCACTGAGCTATCGGGTGTTTAATCTCTCCACTGAGCTATCAGATATTTGATCTTATGAGTCCCACGGATCGGGTCCGCCTGACCTTCGCAAAAATGACTCAATTCCTAGTCTCCCGAACCACCCACCAGCATTAAATTTAATTTTTTAATTGGTAATCTGCAGTACTAATTAGTTGTACCAGGCATTAGAAATATAAGAACATTCATATGATCCAATTGAAGGATGAAATTAATATTGTTTGATGAAACCCCATTAATTAAATTAGTATAATTAAGACAAATATATATATAATATAACATGGTAATGTGATATATATGTAAACAAGGTGGTATGTGAGCCGCTAGATGTAAATTAAACTGGAGAATCCTGATGGAATCAAGAAATAATAATACAAATAATTTTTCACCTACAAAGTCAATTTACTCTTTCTATTGTAACCTTGTTACTTAAAATTTATTCGAATATATATCGCTTGAAATTTTACGTGAACTGTTTAAAATATCAAGATTTTGCCGATCAAAGTAATGAACATACTGAATTTAACATGTCTTTTTATAATTCTATCTTGAAACTTATCCATTATTATCCGAGAATACAATGTTACGGCTACTATACTTTTATGAGTACGATTGCTTTCGTACCCGTAAATTATATTTTATGATAGAGCTTCCGAATTGACGATCCATACCATTAAACATTATCTAGAACATTTAAAACTTTTAAAAATCAAATTTTATAATTTTCGATATTATTTACCTTACGATCAAAAGCTTACAAAATTGATAATTTTTAACGGCCGGTATATAGTATTTGCTAGTTTAACGGTGTAAAAGAATCGGAATAGATTGAATTTTTAATAGAAAATTCTATTCACTACCTAATAAATATCAACAACTCCGATTTTAAATTGAAGGACCCGATCATCCATTTTTAGGATGTCGTTCGATTTTGACCGTTCATTTTATACCCGCTTGATGGACTTTATAATGATTTCGAAAAATTACAAAATTTATTTTCTAGAAGTTTCAAATACTCTATATCATGTTTAACGGTATGGATCGTCGATTCGAAAATCCCAATATCGAAAATAACTTATAAATATAAAGGGCTCTATACTCATAAGAGTACAGTAGTTCTACTATANTATATATATATATATATATATATATATATATATATATATATATATATATATATATATATATATATATATATATAAAGTAAATTTTATTTTAAAAGTGTCTAACATTTTTACGATTTAGCCTCTGAAGGCATAGTTCAATGGACACTTAAACCGAGAAAGCTTAAGAATGGAATGGAACTAAAAGCGTGTCTCACCTGTAAAATCTAATGTGACGTATTAAGTCATGCATGTTAGCTACATCTGCATGTCAAAATCTTCTTGGTTTATGTTATCGATTTGTTTGATAATTCGGACAGAATTGATTATTATGGAATTTGCTTATTATTATTGTCACAAGTACTGATTAACAAGTTCAGGAGATGATTGGTATGTTACATCAAATTTTCGTTTGTTTTGTTTGCGTAATAATTGGTGTGATTGAGATTGAAATTTTTAGGAGCTCTGCAGTGGATTTTTTTTTTTTTTGAAAAAAGCAATGTTTTCCAATAGTAAAATTGGAGGAAGGAGCCAAGGCTTAGAAGCGTTTGGTTCGGTGTAAAACAAATCGAAAAATCTTTTTTAGTATAGAAAATATTTTTTTGTTTGTTTGGTTTGACAAATTTGAAAAAAAAATTAAAGTTCCGTTTTTTCGAAGAACGAAAACTCATGATACATATTTTTATTTTCATTCATTTTTTTTTCCACAAAATTAAATAAATGTAGATTTTTTCTTTCAACCAAACAAATTAATAAGAATTTATTTTCTTCTACAAACTAAATACTACAAGACGTAAAATTTTTTTTATGTAAAATTATTTTTTATAATTTTACATTGAACGAGAAGAACCCTTTAGGGACGGACGAAGGGTGCAATTGAAGGAGAATGCACGTGTAATCGACAAATCGACTTTTTAATTGTTACTTTTTTTTATTTTTAAACTGTATGGGAGTATTTGGTAAATCAACGATCGTATTCATTATTTGTTAAATATAAAAATATTTAAATATCATTCTCTAACAGTTTAAATTTTTAAAGTACAACGGTTGTTTCACTTTGGTTCTGAGTTTGAGTCATGTCAGGCTTCTAGTATATTAATTTTCTCTTATTTAATTCATGCCCACGTCATGAACCGACTAAAAAATCTTGAGCCCAGATATAAGGGGTGTATTAAATATAAAAATGTTAAACACCGTTTTCTAACAGTTCAATCTTATAGAGTAGGACGGATGTTTCATACTATTAGATATTAATTTTACTGAAATTCATAATTCTACTATTCTAGTAGATAAAAAGTAGACAGTTCAATTAAATTTATAAGAGCCATTGTTGGATCAAAGAAAATCTTTAATTTAATTGATTAAAAAAACCTAAAATCTTTTACAACAAAAATAATTGAGACTTTTATTTCAAAATAATATAATAATTATTAGTAATCGTACCCAGAGAATTAGGACTCAAGTTCAAAATTTAATTATTTTATATTTTTAATCGTGTTTATTTTTTGAAAAATGATCAAAGCCCACAAACTAGTATCTTTCTTTCCAAAAATAAATATTATAATGATTACTGCTACAATTAGATCACAAGCCCAAAACTTTAAAATTTACATGTATTTCAATGCACCATAAAATTTGGAAAAACTAAAACTTTTAAAAGGGCACTAATACTTTTTTTTTTTTTTTTTTTTTCAAATATACAATTGTACAGGTGAGGTGTGTATAGTTTCACAAAAATTAAGGGACTAAAATGAAAAACAGCAAGAAATCCACAAGGGAAAGAAACCCTCGTATATCAATCGTCCTCCTCATCATAGAAGAATCCAGAAAATCGAACAACACTACCCGACTCAATCCCCTTCTCCTCTCACTTTCTCTCTGCTCTCCCTCTCCCTCTTCGCCTCCGATCGCCGGAGAGCGCCACCGCCGCCGCCGGAGATCGCCGTCGCCGGAGATGCCGCCGAAGAACCAGGCATCGAAGGCGGACCTCGCGAAGAAGCAGAAGGTCGTGGAGGACAAGACCTTCGGGCTCAAGAACAAGAATAAGAGCAAGAACGTCCAAAAGTACGTCCAGAGCCTCCAACAATCCGTCCAACCCAAGCCCGATCCCAGCAAGGCTGCCGCTAAGGTGTTATTCCCCCTCCCATGGCTCCCCTCTTTTGGCCCCTCCCCCCTCTGGATCGCCCCTAACGATGGTCCCCCTCACCCAAAACCCTCTTGTTGCAGAAGAAGAAGGAGGAGGAGAAGGCCCGGGACAAGGAGCTGAACGATCTCTTCAAGATCGCCGTGAGCCAGCCCAAAGTCCCAGTTGGTACCCTAATTTTTCCCTGCGATTTTCTGCCCCTTTTTAGGTTGTTTGTCGATTCGTTGGGTTTTGATGGTAAAACTCTTTGTTTAGGCGTCGATCCGAAGTCGATACTATGCGAATTCTTCAAGGCGGGGCAGTGCCAGAAGGGGTTCAAGTGCAAGTTCTCGCACGATTTGAATGTCCAGAGGAAAGGGGAAAAGATCGACATTTACACCGACAAGCGTGATCAAGGTGAGAATTGGGGCTTATGAATCATATCTGTGACATAATTTGG
This sequence comes from Ananas comosus, assembly GCF_001540865.1. NCBI lineage: Eukaryota > Viridiplantae > Streptophyta > Magnoliopsida > Poales > Bromeliaceae > Ananas > Ananas comosus. The sequence goes on along the minus strand of NC_033643.1, from coordinate 1,139,237 downwards.
CTTTTGCTTTTTCAGCAACTTAATGTTTGTATCTTTATGTGGCTTAGAAACAATGGAGGACTGGGATCAGGAGACACTAGAGAAGGTTGTGGAGTCGAAGAAAAACGAGTACAACCAAAACAAGCCGACCGATATTGTATGTTCTATACAGTTGCCCTATTTTATGATTCCAATTAGCATAACTGTTACTTTGCATGCAATGAATGGTAATCAGGAATTTTATTGTCGGAAATTAGGTTGGACTAGTGGCATATTTAATTCATTAGCCTAAGAAAAACAATAGTATACGCATTTTGTTTTTGCCAATCTTCATGTGATTTCTGATTATAGCTAGCTAAGTAGTCTTACATCTACTGCCTCTAAGCTTATCTCGCACCATCTTCAAGTTTTTGAGACAATATGGAAGTGCTTACAATGAATTTATTTTGGCAGTACAAGCATTAATTTCAATGTGCATTTTCTCCCCCAAGTTTACACTAATCAGATGGTATAGTTATGATTCACGAGACTATTTGCTAGACGTGGACGGTGCTAGGTTGTTAATATGCTCTATAAATCCTAAAAATCAAAACAAACTAATCTTGCTGTTGGTCTATAGTAGTTGTACACTTATCACAGGAAGCATTAAGAGATCAAACCTCACTTTGATTTTGCTCTTTCTTGTTATCCAGTAAGCTGCTTTTGCACAAAGTAAGTTAATTTAATTGTTACATAGGTACAGTAAATATAAATATGGGATTCTTTTGTGCATATGCATGTGAAAGTATATGCTAATCCTCACCCAGACCTAATTATAATCTCACCTCTTCAATTACCAGGACGTTACACATGATAAGGGTTTTACATTTGCCATTTTAGAAATTGTAACTTGTCTTTGATTTATTCCTTTTGAAGCCTATATCTTTTCTTTTCAATATCTAATTCCTACAGGATTCTTGAATGCGAGCCTCAGCTGGCTACATGATGATTCTGCTGCTGATTTCCTTCATCCCTCTTTTTTCTTTTATTGCTATTAGTATTATTCTTCCTTTTTATATTCTTGTAGTTTCGTGTGGATGCTTGACTGTTCACGTGTAGGTTTCCATGCTTGCAAACTAGTGTAATCTTATGATCTTACCTTATAACTGATAGTGTTGTTCTAAGTTTAACATCTATACGGATAACCTCATCGAGATACTTGCCACAGTATTAACATAGAAATAAAGAATGATGATCCGAGCTCATACTTGCACTCTCTCTTTGTCCCAGTGAATATGTAAGTCTTGTTGCTTTATTAGCTGTTGAACCATGTGACTAAAATTGTCCTAACTTAATTTATAAGCATACAACTACTTAAGGGTTTTATCTATTCTTAATAATACAATATTTTCCTTGTAATAATGCCATTTGATTTGTGTCCTCAGAGACATCAGACATCCGGATATTAAATGTTTCTTGTGAAGAAAGGGTTTACTGAATTTTAACTTTGCAGGTTTGCAAGTACTTTCTCGAAGCAGTGGAGAAGAAACAATATGGCTGGTTTTGGGTTTGCCCTAATGGGGGAAAGGATTGCCACTACAGGCATGCTCTTCCACCTGGATATGTGCTGAAGTCTCAAATGAAGGCTTTGTTGGAGGAAGAGGCTGAAAAAATGCCTATTGAAGAGGAGATTGAAGAACAGGTAGAGAGTTAATATAATTTCTTTAATTTTTAATTGTATTGGCGGGTTAGTTTTCAGTTTTCTTTCCTTATTATGTGACTTCCCTAGAGTGCTTATGTTGTTGATGGTCTCTACCTTTCTGCAGCGTTCGAAACTTACAGCTTCCACTCCTATAACTCCCGAATTGTTTATGCAATGGAAGAATAAAAAGATGAAAGAGAGAGAAGCCGGCCTTGCTGCCCTGCGTGCAGAGAGGGCGAAGAATGATAGGATGAGGTGCTTACCTTATGCTATTGTTAATTTTTCTTTGTCTTCATGAAGGTTGCTTTATGTTATTGGAATGACACCTTTCTTTTCGTTTTCAGTGGTCGTGAGTTGTTTTTGTCGGATGCAAGCTTGTTTGTTGATGATGCCGAAGCATATGATATATATGAAAGAGAGGAAGAACCTGATGCTGCTGAAGAAAGGGTAATTTCTCCAATTTTGCTTACTTTTTGTCTTTTTAAGCTGGAGAAACAACTTATCTTGTTAACAAAAGAAAGAATGAAGTATCGTATATGAGCAGATTGTGAGTTACTATCAGTTTTGTCAAAAAAAATATTATAAACACTCAAATTGAATGTTCTGTAAATTCTGGTTGCATCAGGATTCAGGAGTATTGAGTATGGTTTTTTCTTATTTGTTCTTTTATTTACAGACACACATTTTGTGCTTGAGTACCCAACTTGCACGTGCATAAGTTCTCTTTGAACATCCATTTTCATGCATCTTGACTGTAAAAGAAGAAAAATATCCTATATTAATACATTTAATCATAAAGAGCTGGCAACCATCACCAGATTTATTGCTGCATTTTGTCTGATAATACTCTTCAATCTGTTTGGCCCAGATGGAGCTTCCACAAAAGTGTTGTCTAAGAGCCATTTGGAAAAGCACAGATTTTTGTCTGATTATACTCTTCAATCTGTTTGGCCTTGATGGTGCTTCCACAAAAGTGTTGTCTAGAGCCATTTGGAAAGGCACAAACTACTTTATAAATATTCGTCATCACCTTTGGCTGTAGCGGAAGCAGAAATCTCTTACTGAGCTTTTGCTTCTTAAGACCTAGAAGCTCATTTGAGCTGCTAAGCAAAGCAAAAGTTCTATATTTATTGGTTGCCAAAATGCCTAGTTCTTTTTGCCAAAAAGGAAGAAAAATGCCTAGCTGCTGCTTCTCATAATAGAGAAGCTGTTCGAAAAGAGGCAGTACACCTTTGTTTTTGTTACATGTGTTATTACTTTGGTATTTTGCAAGATCTATTTGTCAGAGTTTTGTTGTTAGAAATTTGAGATCCGAAACCTGATTGCAGCAACTCTGTTTTAAGCAAATCTGTTTGAGCAATCTACTAAGGTACTATTTATTTGGATTTTTGCTGCAGGTCAAGGATAATAAAACTCAGCCTGAGGGGCCGAGTTCTTCAACTTCATTTAGCAAGGAAGCTGAAGAAGTGCTTGCAGAAGAGGATGATGATGACGATGAATTGGACATAGACGAGCTGAATGAGCTCGAAGCAAGCCTTTCCAAAGCATCTATTCAGATCCGTGAGCCGAGCATAGAGGCATCATCCTAAGCAGCATGCGAAGTTTTGCTTATTTTGCATTAATCTTTTTGTGCTCTATTTGGCTATTGCTACAATCGCCTGCTGGAGTTCACATGCCATGAGACTAGGGTCTCAATGGATGATGATCTGTAGTTTTGCCTTACAAGCGTCGAAAAGTGACGGCTTGTGTTATGATCATAGACGTCTGTACTGTATCGCACCCCCATCCCCACTTTTTTATCACTTTGCTATTTATAGGACTGAGGTTTAGTTGCTAATTGTTGGTGCAGTTTTGATGATGCTATTCCTTGTTTATCTGGTTATTAAAGACCAAATTTTCCTGTATTCTCTACTTTGTGCATTGAATGGAATTGCTGTCTCAGTTATAAAGTGGCGCCGTATTGGCAAAAGCCCACATAGGCTTTAGACCCAGCCGAAAGTGAAGATACTCAATTTGATTGTCTCTGCTTCTGCTGCGGCCATAAGCTGTTGGATAGTTCTAAGGGCGCGTTTGGTTCACACTATAAAAGAAGATTACTAAAAGTAAAAAGATATTCGAGAATCTTATTTCTATTCATTATATTACTAAGAATGTAATATTTCGATCTTTGGTTTGTACGGTCATATTATTTAATCATCTTATTTAAAATTATAAAAAATATACAATTAATTAATTAATTAAATAATTTAATTTTAAATAATATTATAAAAAATTTTAATTTTTTTTTTTTAAAGAGAGAGAATATAAGTTAGAAAGAGAGAGTATAATTAAAGAAATAAGGGAAAACTTCAAAAACCCCCCCTGTGGTTTCGTGCATTCTCACTTTGCTATCCTGTGGTTTAAAACGTATCAATTTACCCCCCTGTGGTTTCATTTTTATCTTTTCGGAAGCTTTTTCGTTAATATTTCGTTAAATTATATACAAAAAACTTCAGATAACCATCTATATTTATCGAATAGTCACTTTAGTATCCTTTAATTTTAACTTTGTCACTGATTTTAAAAAAAAATAATAATAAAATTGATAACAAAAAGATAAAAACGAAATCACAGGGGGGCAAATTAATACGTTTTAAACCACAGGGTAGCAAAGTGAGAATGCACGAAACCACGGGGGGGTTTTTGAAGTTTTCCCAAGAAATAAAAAGAGAAATAAAGTCGAGATTAGAGAGAATGAGAGGGTTGAAAAATAGTTTAGAAAGAAAAAGATAAGTTTAGAGAGAGATATGAGGTTAGAGTGTAAAGAAAAATAATACCAACTAGTCGGCGGGTAGGAAGAAAAAAAAATAGACATATTATAATTACTTCAATCAATTAATATAAGAATACCCACCCTCCCTTAAAGAAATGATATTAGTATTTTGGAATGCATCTCATTCCCAAATAAATTCAGTATCACCAACTAGACTACTTAGTGCGTTTAGCCAAACACTGTCATATTTTTATATTTTTATTGGATTACTAGGAATCTTAAAAAGATAGCGCAAACCAAATTTACCCTAATGATAAAGTGCTTGGTGATTTTCTGTGTACTAATATCTGAAAAGCGTTTCTGCTTGTTCCTCTGCTGTTCTTCATCATGAAAGGTGGATCAGATAGAGGAACTGTGGAAAGAAGATGCGATATGCAGGTACAATTGATTAATATTATCCACTATGGTCCCTATCTTTAGCAGGAAAAATTAAAAGCGTAACGAGAGAAAAATTATATACAATTATAACCAGAATCTTAAACCAAAAAGCTTGCTGTAAACTATATCTGTAACTGATGATGTTAACTTTTAAAAAAACCGGGAGCAAAATAAAGACAGGTTACTAAAGCAGCGACATAATACACATAATAATCCTCATCTACTTTTCCATCCATGTACCAGCAGTGGAGAGTTTACTTTTTTTTATTTGTAACACACCATATTTGTCTGCCGCCTTCAGTTCGCCAAATTTCTCCCCTTTTGTTGATGGACTGCGAGTGACCGTATTCGCCAAAGTTCTCACAATCCGAAGTTTGAGCTGCCCCCTCTTTAATGGAGGCTTCTTCTCCTTCCAATTGTTGCTGGAATTTTGGTGCTCCATTTGTATAGAGAGAGAGAGAGAGAGAGAGAGAGAGAGAGAGAGAGAGAGAGTGAATTATGTGTTGAGTTAGAAGAAGAGCAGCTGAGGAGAAGATCCTAGTGGTGGTGATGTATATATAGTGATTAGGCTACTGGAATAAATCCAAGTCTCTAGTCTCAGTATAAATTATGTATATTTTCAGCCATAGCCTTTCGGTTGAGAGGCACTGCTTTGGAAGGGAATTTTGAAGGGGTGGGGCCATTCAAACCTATTAGCTATTGTCATTTCACTCTTCGAGTCCAGATGCTTTTCAAAACTACATTACCAGTAGCTACGGTGCACACGCAAACACGCACGAAAGGAAATTAAAGGAAAGTTAAAAAAAAAAAAGAAAAAGAAAAAGAAAAAGGGTAAAACTAGAAGCCTGCATGAATCACATGGCCACAGCGTATTCAGATTTCAGAGTAACCAACCGACCATTCAAGAGCAAAATATTCCTCCCTTGATTTTCAAATCTAGCACTTTTCAAACACTGTGTTCCCTCCGCATTGCGATGGTTATATGGCATGGTTTGGCCTTTTTGGAACCGTGTGTGCTTCTTCGATGCTTCTGGAAAACAAGAAGCGTATACACGTGTTTTGATACGTCGCAAAGCGAAGCGAGAATTTGAATATCATGACTAAAAGCTTCTAACTAAAATTCTTATCTTTTTTGCAGTGAGAAAGTTGAAAGAATCGTTACAAGGAAAAATGTGGCCTCAAGCTGTATAAGTTTTGGTGAGACCGAAGTAACCAAACATGCGTTAAGATTAATCCTGGACCATTAATTTTCATTGGACAAATTTTTTCTTTTTTTAGAGAAAAAAAGATAGCATGTTACTCGCTTCGTATATTTTATTTTTAGAAATAAACTTAGTTGGAAATGTGAATCAATTAGGATTCGAACTTAAAACCTCGGATGCTAACGACCAACCCCTTTGCCATTTGTATTAGGGACGGTCGGTGCCCAAGTTTTAAAGTAAGACGATACCAAAGTCGGTCCTAAGCACGCACCGTATCGACAAGTCTTGATTTGACTTTCACATTAAATTATATGATGGAATTCTACATTGATTTCTATCAAATCAGGAGTGAGTGGTTTTGGATCAATCGAAAACGACGTAACTCTGTATTTATGGGAGGCAGAATAATTTTGCTGTACAACCAAACAATTTTTTTTTTTTTTTGTTTTGTCAAATAGATCCTCTTCATTCACATCAAAGTAAACACTCTTAAAATGGGAGGAGCATACAGGTGATGTGATATGCTTCCTGCCAATGGGACTAGGGTTCTACTTTCTTTTTTTTTTTTTTTTTTTTTTTTTTTTTTTTTGTNTTTTTTTTTCTTTTTTTTTTTTTTTTTTAAGAGATAGATAACACGCTATCCGCTTCGTTTATTTTATTTAGAAATAAATTTAGCTGAAAATGTGAATAAGTTAGAATTGGAACTAGGGTTCTACTTTCACTAGTAGAATTTGTAGATGGTGAAGCTAATGGGAAATGTGAAGACTCTTTTTGAGTCAACACGACTCAAAAAATTAAAGTAGCTGAACCCTTTACATTCCCAACAATTCTAACTTTTGGTGAAATAGGACCATGCAATAGCACGGGTTTGTGGAGCCCATGTGTTGCAATACGATGTCATGGGTACCTATCATATGCCAGCATTGTGTTAAGGAAAAACAAAACAGAGGTGGGAGTTGTAAAATCAACATGAGAAGATTTAGAGACATTTGGTTGCATATAGTTATAATTACACTACAATTGTAATTGTATATGAATATAAATTTGGTGTTTGGTTTAGTATATTTAACTCTAACCGTTGGAGGAAGAGGCCCAAGTAGTTGGAACTACGCTATAATTGACCGTAGTTCCAACTGTAGCAGTTGAAAAGAATAACTTTAAACAAAAAATGTAAGCTTACATCCCTAATTATTTTTTAAACAATATATATATATATATATATATATATATATATATATATATATATGCATTAAANAGGCCTTAAAATTATAAGAAATATACAATTAATTAATTAATTTATTTATTTAATTTTAAATAATACTATAAAAAATTTTAACATTTTTTTTTAAAGAGAGAGAATATAAGTTAGAAAGAGAGAGTATAATTAAAGAAATAAAAAGAGAAATAAAGTCGAGATTAGAGAGAATGAGAGGGTTGAAATTTTAGAAAAAGAGAGAGAGAAATAGTTTAGAAAAAAAAAGATAAGTTTAGAGAGAGATATGAGGTTAGAGTGTAAAGAAAAATAATACCAACTAGTCGGCGGGTAGGAAGAAAAAAAAAAAAGACATATTATAATTACTTCAATCCATTAATATAAGGATACCCACCCTCCCTTAAAGAAATGATATTAGTATTTTGGGATGCATCTCATTCCCAAATAAATTCAGTATCACCAACTAGACTATTTAGTGCGTTTAGCCAAACACCGTCATATTTTTATATTCCTATTGGATTACCAGGGATCTTAAAAAGATAGCGCAAACCAAACTTACCCTAATGATAAAGTGCTTGGTGATTTTCTGTGTACTAATATCTGAAAAGCATTTCTGCTTGTTCCTCTGCTGTTCTTCATCATGAAAGGTGGGTCAGATAGAGGAACTATGGAAAGAAGATGCAATATGCAGGTACAATTGATTAATATTATCCACTATGGTCCCTATCTTTAGCAGGAAAAATTAAAAGCGTAACGAGAGAAAAATTATATACAATTATAACCAGAATCTTAAACCAAAAAACTTGCTGTAAACTATATATGTAAGTATGTAACTGATGATGTTAACTTTTTTAAAAAAAGGGAGTAAAAGGAAGACAAGTTACTAAAGCAGCGACATAATACACATAATAATCCTCATCTACTTTTCCATCCATGTACCAGCAATGGAGAGTTTACTTTTTTTTATTTGTAACACACCATATTTGTCTGCCGCCTTCAGTTCGCCAAATTTCTCCCCTTTTGTTGATGGACTGCGAGTCACCGTATTCGCCAAAGTTCTCACAATCCGAAGTTTAAGCTGCCCCCTCTTTAATGGAGGCTTCTTCTCCTTCCAATTGTTGCTGGAATTTTGGTGCTCCATTTGTATAGAGAGAGAGAGAGAGAGAGAGTAAATTATGTGTTGAGTTAGAAGAAGAGCAGCTGAGGAGAAGATCCTAGTGGTGGTGATGTATATATAGTGATTAGGCTACTGGAATAAATCCAAGTCTCTAGTCTCAGTATAAATTATGTATATTTTCAGCCATAGCCTATCGGTTGAGAGGCACTGCTTTGGAAGGGAATTTTGAAGGGGTGGGGCCATTCAAACCTATTAGCTATCGTCATTTCACTCTTCGAGTCCAGATGCTTTTCAAAACTACATTACCAGTAGCTACGGTGCACACGCAAACACGCACGAAAGGAAATTAAAGGAAAGTTAAAAAAAAAAAAGAAAAAAGAAAAAAGAAAAAGAAAAAGGGTAAAACAAGAAGCCTGCATGAATCACATGGCCACAGCGCGTTCAGAGTAATCAACCGACCATTCAAGAGCAAAATATTCCTCCCTTGATTTTCAAATCTAGCACTTTTCAAACACTGTGTTCCCTCCGCATTGCGATGGTTATATGGCATGGTTTGGCTTTTTGGAACCGTGTGTGCTTCTTCGATGCTTCTGGAAAACAAGAAGCGTATACACGTGTTTTGATACGTCGCAAAGCGAAGCGAGAATTTGAATATCATGACTAAAAGCTTCTAACTAAAATTCTTATCTTTTTTGCAGTGAGAAAGTTGAAAGAATCGTTACAAGGAAAAATGTGGCCTCAAGCTGTATAAGTTTTGGTGAGACCAAAGTAACCAAACATGCGTTAAGATTAATCCTGGACCATTAATTTTCATTGGACAATTTTTTTTTTTTTAGAGAAAAAAAGATAGCATGCTACTCGCTTCGTATATTTTATTTTTAGAAATAAACTTAACTGTGAATCAATTAGGATTCGAACTTAAAATCTCGAATACGAACGACCAAATCCTTTCTCACTTGTGTTAGCGACGGTCGGTGGCCAAGTTTTAAAGTAAGACGATACCAAAGTCGGTCCTAAGCACCCATCGTATCGACAGGTCTTGATTTGACTTTCACATTAAATTATATGATGAAATTCTACATTGATTTCTATCAAATCAGGAGTGAGTGGTTTTGGATCAATCGAAAACGACGTAACTCTGTATTTATGGGAGGTAGAATAATTTTGCTGTACAACCAAACAAATTTTTTTTGTTTTTTGTCAAATAGATCCTCTTCATTCACATCAAAGTAAACACTCTTAAAATGGGAGGAGCATACAGGTGATGTGATATGCTTCCTGCCAATGGGACTAGGGTTCTACTTTTTTTTTTTTTTTTTTTTTTTTTTTTTTTTTTTATTAAAAAGAGATAGTAACACGCTATCCACTTCGTTTATTTATTTGAAATAAATTTAGCTGAAAAGGTGAAAATTGAATAAGTTAGAAATTTGAACTAGTTCTACTTTACTAGTAGAATTTGCAGATGGTGAAGCTAATTGGGAAATGTGAAGAACACTTTTTGATCACAGGACTCAAAAATTAAAGTAGGTGAACCTTTACATTCGCAACAAACTCTAACTTTGGTGAAAATAGGACCACTGCAATACCACGGGTTTGTGGAGCCCATTGTTTGCGTAATAATTTCATGGGTACCATATCATAATGCCAGCATTGTGTTAAGGACAAAACAAAACAGAGGTGGTGAGTTTGTAATAAGATGAGAATTTAGGACATTATGGTTGCATATAGTTAATGAACTTGCACTACTATTTGTAATTTATATAAATATAAATTTGGTGTTGTTTAGTATATTTAATTCTAACCGTTGAGTAATAGGCCCAAGTGTGGAACTCAGCTATACATTGACCGTAGTTCCTAACTATTAATGCATGGAAAGAATATACCTTTAAACAAAAAGTAAGCTTAAATAATCCCTAATTATTTTAAAACAATACAATAATATATATATATATATATATATATATATATATATGCATTAAAGATAATCTCACCATCATATATAAATATAAAATAATAAAATTTTAAAAATTATTTCTCAACTGTATACAATCAAATAAATTGTTGATAGTTGCAGCACTTTTTATTACATTCAATCAAACAAAATACATATAATTATAATTACTGTATTTTTAACTGCATACATTTCTAATTATACTATATTTATAATTACAATTAACCAAACGGCCTTTTAGTATTGTTAGGGGCCACCAAATGTTACCTAAAAAAGTTTCCCTAAAATGGCAGTAGTGGACTTTAACTAGTTTTTTTTTTTTTTTTTTTTTTAATAATTTTGTCGAGAGAAGTGCACTTATTAACCTATTCAAGGCGGAAACATATATACATCATACATGGTTGGTGCGAGTACAACTCATCTAGAATTTGAGTAGGAACATCCTAGTGTTCATTTATGGGCACATCAAGTTCCATATAGTTCCCATCATATAATAGTCAAAACCTCCGGTTACTTTGGTATTGTTTGTTAATTGGGAGTTGTTGCTTTATTATCATTTTTTATATGTTTTAATTTTGGCGGATTAGATTGCATAGAATTGACCTCTGAACTGTTCACTTAGGGGTTGTTTGATTCTTCAAAACAAATCTCACAAAATAGTTTTCTGATTGAAAAAATATTTTTACCTCTATTTAGTTTCCAGCAAAAATTTTCTAGGAAAAGTTTGTGACAAAGTCTCCTTTTTGTTTTCTGAATTTTTTATCCCAAAAAACAAAAACTATGAAAAGAACATTTTCCATAATTCTTTTTCTGAAAAATAATTTTTCATGATTTCTTGAGAAACCAAACACCTCCTTAGAGGCTGTTTGGGTACTTGGAAAAGTATGAAAAAAAAATTTTAAAAATAGTTTTTCATAAAAAGTTAGTTTTTCAGTTTTTCGTTCCTTTAGTTCTAAAGAAAAAAAGCTTTTATTAAAGAAAATTCATATTTTATGAAAACTAGTGTTTTTACTTTTCTAAAAAAATTCAAAAACCGAAAATGCTAATTTTTCCTGAAATATACAAAAAAGATTTAAAAAATGCTTGTTTTCTTTCAAACCAAATGGACGAAAAATTAAAAAAAGATTTTCCAAAAAAATTTTCTTTCCATACTTTTCTGAGGAACTAAACAGCTCTAATTAGTGGTTGTGTTAAGGTGCGAAGCACTGTACATATTGAGAACACGCGCGCGCGCGCGCACACACACGCATATATAAATATATAAGAGGAGTAATTCCCTTGGCTAAATTTTAAAGAAAATAGGCTCTAGCATGAAGAAAATATTGGCATTTGAATTTCTATACAACACCAAGAATACATGAAAGAAATGAGAGAACACAATATCCTTAGATATTGTAGTTCACTTTATCCTTTATTACATTGGCGGGAGAGAACAACATCACAAGCATTTAAGCTTTGTAGTAATTCATCACAAGACCCTTATTAAATTCTCCTGAATCCACAGAATCTAGAATATATCATATCAAGTATCATATCCTTATCAAATTTTATTTTCATAATAAAGATCACGGTAACACCGAGTACTATCAAAAATATTATGCTCCAATATTACCCTCTTTTGGTGATTCTTCTTTTCCACATGCCTTGCAAACAAATGCAAAGAGTGACTTGAATAAAGAACTAAAAATTTTTGCTTTTATTTCCCCTCTCTTTGGTATATGTCCCCTGTTGCCCCTGGAATGAGTTTTAGCTCTCTCAGCCATTGTCTTAATCTTTGATTTATCTTTCAAGTGAGTCAAATTTTCAACCTCAGGGGAGGAGGAGGATTATTTGCACCTGTCAATTGAAGAATCAAAAGATAGATTTGTAAGATTACAAGGTGGCAGGTGAAAAATAGCTAAGGAACTAAAAGATATGGAGAGCCATTTGTACATTTTCTTTTTTTTTGCTGTGAAAACATAGGGTGATTATCAATGCTTATTAGTCTTGATATAGTCAATGAAGCAATAAGCTGGTTCTTTTACTCGCAGAATATTTAACAGCGCTATGCGCAACGCATAACTCTGAAATTGTAAGGAGTAACTCTGTACTAAGGGCCTGCATAAATATTTTATAAGAAGGATCATAAAGCAAAGGAATTTAAGCTAAGTGGCAAGTGTGGCCTTGCTTCTGCTTCTACCTTCAGCATCAGTTGCCTCTGTTAGGGTGCGTGACAAAGATCAAAACTCGTGACTTTTGCTCCGGTGTGAAGTAAATACTTCTACTAGTGCATGCGACAAAGCCAACTCTGAAACTTCTGCAGTTGTGTGAAGTGAAAATGAGACTCCAAGCCTTAAAAGCAAGAGCTCTAATTTGATGCTGTTGATTCTGCCACAGAAAAAAGTGTTAGCGCCAGAGTATCTTAATCTATTATTTCTCTATATAGGAGTGTTTAGATACTTCGTTAAGTTGCACTACACCCTACAGTAGAGCTAGGCATGATCTAATTAAGAATTTAATGCGGATTAATAAGAGATAGTGTCACCTCAGAGTAGGATGAAGGGAGAGCTTGGAACACAGGACAAAGCACGATTGGAACGAAGCGAATGTTTTAGTTCAGAGAATCGCAGTTCCTAGTAACTATTTATACTAGCATCACCAGTTTTCAAGTTTGTTGCCTACACTCTATTGCAGTTTAACCTTTCAGTGGAGCCCACCATCTTATGTTTCTGCCGACAATGGCATGGCCCCTGTAAAGAACAGCCAAATGGACCATAGAATAACATGACAAAACATGTCTCCCACTGCTGCTAAAGTTAAAGGCATCTTTAATCTTCAAATGGGAAAGAAAATAGGATACAAAGTTGACCATGGCCAAATTCTCCTCTTTTTGATTGTGTGTTACTTGTTGAACTTACCAATCATAAACATCCAACATACATTATTATCTTTTGTTGAATTGAAAGTCCAATTATTGCCATTGAAAGAGCTTTTCCTTCTTTAGGGAATAGACATAGAAATAGTTCTGACAAAGACTATTGAACCCACTATCTCACAGAACTAAGGGGATTGAGCGTAGCTTGGTTTAACAAATTACATGATTGTAAAAGAAAATTATGAAACAATCTTGTTTTTTATTACTAGATGCAATAATTTGCTGTACTATGTGCCTAGTTCACTTTTTTTTTTTTGGCATAGACAAAGTAAGATGAGTCTGAACATAACTAACAAAGTGATGAGAGAATAGTAAAAGGCAACATGGAATCCCAATAAAGGCTTATGGCATGTCCTCTGTTAAAATCGTTATGACCATCCCTACGTTGTATCCTATCAAATCGATCTAATAGATAATATGATATCAGATCTAGTTCTAAACTTCAATAGTTCCAAGCATAAACATTTTCGTCTGTTTCTTTCGTTACCTCTCCTGTCACTATCACCGAGAGCAGAAATATTGAAACTATATATCTCGAATTGTTTCCTACCAGATTGATGTAATGTGTACTTGTTCGTTAGTCTCCTCTAATCTTGTAAATGAACAGGTCAAAACTAAAAAGGAAAAAGCAACAGAATCTGCCAGCTTAGTTCTGATTTGCAAAGATTGTGCTTTTGAAAAGTAAACCATTTGCTGTGCTTTAAACAAAAAACTAAAGTAAAAATCAAGCCAAAACAGATCCTGAGTTAAGAGAACATTACAGTTCATATAGCATTTAGCATCCGTGCAAGAATTAGAAGACTTTGACCTGAAAAGAAGTCAACTTCAACTCCTGGGGTTTGACCAACGACACCGGCCAAGGTTTGGTCGCAGCGATCGCCAATTTATCTTTTTCTTTTTGTTAAAAAAAAAGAAAAGAAAAAGATGAGAGGGTTTTATTTTCGCAAGTAACAGCGTAAAAGCTTGCATCAGATACTATTCTGTTGAGTTTGGAATGCTCTTAAACTGCTTTTAATCCCCACATTAACCTTTCACATCTAGTCTTTGGGTACACACATTGATGTATATATATTCTATTATTACTTTTAATCTACACAAATTCTAATAAAATAATTTTCGGAGTTGGACTGGGACTGAAACGGTAACTAATCGAGTGATTGATATTGAAATCTACATCATCGGTCCTTTGATTTCGTACTATCGATTCAGATGCAGATTGATCAGATTCAGATGTGAAACAACTGAAACTTAATACAAACTGATATACATGAGGGAAATTTTTGGATACTACTAGTGTTAAATTTGTTGAAATGATAAATTTTACATAAATAGATTTGTGAATAACAATAATAATACCTTTAAATTCGCATTGAATGGAGCCCCAAGTATCCTGAGACCATTTCAATTTCCAACAATTTTCCTCAAAAAGAAACCCCCAAAAAAAAAAAGAAAAAAAAAGGGACACCTCAAATCTCACGTGACAACTCACACGTGGCAAGTAACAGGTCTCGGACGTACGCCAAGCACGATAGTAAGACGAAGGAGCGTCTAGGTACATTACACTAGTAATCCTTGACCTTTTAGTATATTTCATCTTAGTCCATAAAGTTATAACATATCTTATTGTTTTTAAATATATTTGTGCATCAAACGCTCTAATCTATCTCATCTAGTGGACGTGTGGTGTTGGAATGTGTAATTAAATTAAATATAGGCAAATAGTTTTTTTCTCTAAAAATAAATAGAATAATAAGTAAACTTAAAAAACTGTCAAAATTTTGGGTCTAACTAAAGCTTTGGGAAAACTTCAAAAACCTTTCATGTGGTTTCACACTTTTTCATTTTAGTACCCTGTGGTTTAAAGTTTATCAAGTTAGTACCCTGTGGTTTCTCACTTTATCATTTTAGTACCCTGTGGTTTAAAGTGTATCAAGTTAGTACCCTGTGGTTTTGCACTTTATCACTTTAGTACCCTGTGGTTTTGCACTTTATCACTTTAGTACCCTGTGGTTTCATACTTTATCACTTTAGTATCCTGTGATTTAAAAAACCACAGGGTACTAACTTGATACAAATTAAAACTACAGGGTACTAAAGTGATAAAGTACAAAACCACTGGGTACTAACTTGATACACTTTAAACCACAGGGTACTAAAGTGATAAAGTGAGAAACCACATGGTACTAACTTGATACATTTTAAACCACAGGGTACTAAAGTGAAAAAAATTGAAACCACAAGGGGGGTTTTTGAAGTTTTCCCTAAAGCTTTTGAGGACCAAACTGCAATAAATTTAAAAGGTCGAGGACGCGGACAATTTAAACTCTCTTTTTTTTTTTCTTTTTTTCTTCTTTTTTTTTTTTTTTTTTTTTTCCATTCGAGCGCGGTGAAAAGGAGAGAGATAGTAGAGAGAGAAGAGGCTCAGTTTCCATTTCGATCTTCTCCTCCGAAGCTTTGGGGGGGCGACATGGACGACTACGCGAGGGAGATGATGGATCTCAAAACCCTAATCACTCGAACCCTCGAGAAGAAGGGCGTTCTCGCGAAGATTAGGGTAAGAATCTCTACCCCCTTATTTTTACTTCTCCTTTTAGTGAATTGGGGCTTTGGATCTTCTCCGATCTGTTCTCTGATCGACTAGTCATTTTCGATCTTGTCATAAATCGACGTTTATCCCCGTCTCTGATGGTTTGAGCTGTCGATGCTTTCGTAGTTAACGATTTGTAGGGTTTTGGACGACTATATTTTGCGATCGAGCAAAATCGGTGCATCGGGGAGAGCGTTATGGTGAAATTTTGCATCTGGAGCGTGTAACGCTGGGGATCTAGTGAAGCTTGTTTGATGAGTCTTTTGAACTTGTTTTGATTTTAGAATTGGAACGAAAAAAGCTGTGTAGGATTTTGCTGCTGAAAACAGTATGATCCGTACAAAATCTAGTTTAGTATTAAGTTTTACCTAGTTTAGTTTTACATTTTACCAGCAATCAGGATACCGAGTAGCGCAGGTATTTTAGATGATGATCCTTCAAGTTTCAACTAGCCACCTAGACTAATTATTGTATAAACATAAAGAAATGAATTGTTTGGATAGTTCAATCTTTTTTGTGCTTATCTATGTCGGTAGGCTGAACTTAGAGCGAGTGTGTTTGAGGCCATAGAAGAAGAAGATCAGGTTCAAGAAAATGAAGATAATGTTCCTCCTGCATTGCTTGGTAGCTGCAATGATCGTGCAAAGCAGCTGCATGCTTCTCCTTCAGGTCTCTCTTTTCTTCTTCACCAGCTTGATGAATGATGAATAATTTGTCATTTTTTGTCTAATATAATGCATCAATTAGATCTTATTTTCAGACATTTAGCAACAACTAGCTGTTCTTAGTACAGAAAGAAAAGTATTTATGCTTCAGCTGAATTAATATGCCTCCGTCGCTTGTAATTCACAAATGTCGTATCTACTGAAGGTTAGCTGTTGTTTAACAGTAAGCTGAGCCGAGCTTTGTGTAGTTGGTGCTTGTAGCATATGTTGCCTTGATTGCAAAATGTAATGTTTAATCCCTGGGATTTTCCTTACTGTCACTATGTATTAGATGAAAACATTGTTTTGGACACATTAGGTTGAACTGGAACTTTTTTTTTTTCTTGGTAGAATTTTCTCCCATTTTGGGATATTACCTCATAAGGATATGGTGATGCCGATGTTTGTGGGCTTATTAGTCCCATTAAAACGATCTCTACATAATTTATTTGGCCTTTGTTTTCTCCCATGCTAAGTTGCTGAATCTTTTTTTGGCTTATAGGAAGGCTGTTGACAGCACTAATTTGTGAGTATTTGGAGTGGGCCCAGCTAGGACATACGCTCAAAGTTTATCTTCCTGAGTGTAACTTGGTAATCCTGTAATCTTGCATTTTGTGATTCTTCAGTCTTATAAAGTACGACTTTGTCCGGACTAAGATCATGACTTCCTTTTATTTCTTTCCCCATATTTGTGATTCAGCCGAAGGATTTCTGGAAAGATGAGCTAAGGGATTTTAGTAGCAAAAATGGAAATGACATGAGCAGGAATGAAGAAAGTGGTCCGATGCTTCTTGATGTTCTTGAAGGATATTTAAAATATGAGGTTCAGCACTGCACTCCTTACTGTTTTAGTTCATTTATTATGAGGGTTGTGATAGAAACTTGGAAGTTGGTAAATTGTCTATTTCTTTGGTATATGTAGCTCATCACGAGAAGTTGCTGAGCATATTTCTCATTAGCGGTGCATTTCTAGTTCATTATGTATTTCGTTGGCATATACTGGATTTCTATTTGATGCGGTAATATTAAACATAATAGTCACATAATGAATTTTTACCTATCATCTAATAGTATTCAATTGTACTGTAGATAGATGATTTTATTACTATGTCTTTATTCTGTGATCTTGTTATTTCTGCTCATACTTGCCCTGCGCTTGCTCTTTTTTGAAATGTCTGTCTTCTTTTAATTCTTAAAATGTCTTTTCTTAAGCTCTATGGAACTACTTTGAGTGCTCTATGCCTAATGAAGTGCTTCGTCTTCTCTGTATCTTTCTCTTTTCGTCCAGATTTGCTTCATCCAGAGTTACAAATAAAATGTACATAACTTGGTCATTCCTCTTTTAGTTTGTAGTTGTTATCTTAGTTCACAATTTTTTTTAAGCAGAATCTATCTCAAACAATGTTAGCTGGAAGGAGAATACCTAATCCGGAGTCTGAGTCAGTATCGAATATGGAATCTAGGAATGCTAGGCGGCCATCATCTTCATCTGGTGTTGGGGGGTTGCCTCCTTTAGGAAGGTAAATTTCAAATTCTAGCGGTGATGATCATAGCAAATGTTATGATAATTTTTTTTTTTTTTCCCTGATATTCTTTTACTCTTATTGGATTTACTAGGACGGTCCCAGTTTCACAGCCATCTGGTGAGCGATTTATAATTATATCTTTATGATGGTAGTTTCCTGTTTATATGTGGCTCTTCTATAAATAACTTTTTCGCATTTAGATCGAAGATTTGGCCCTTCCATTCCTAATATCCGGATCAATGAGTACAACAGGAGATATGATGCTGATGAGATTACTGAAGATGTGATTCGAGCCTCGAATGCTTTAGAAAACATTCACTTGGACAGAAAAGGACGGAACTTAACCTCATCTCGGAGGTAAACCTGCATGCTCCACCGTGCATACCGCGATCTTGGTTTTCTCTCTCCCCTGTTCTAATCTTTTCCGTCTTGGTAAAATGAAGAGTTGAAACTTCATCCATGCTGTGTTATCGTATCCATGCTGGTGGTAACCTGCCTCTGCCTTCCTAGGAAAAACCCTAAAACCATTATGAGTTTGTGATAATATACCAAAGGAAAACCCTAGGCTCACCAAATTTGGAGCACCTAGAATGACATCACTCTTTACCAAAAATGTACTTCATGGATGGATTGTGGAATGCTCGAACTCTTTCTTTTTAAAGTATGAGGTGGTGGCTTGTGTAGGCAAGCTGGTGATGGTTTACTTCTTGCTGTTTTATCCTCATTTTATGTGTAGCATATTAGAAAATATATTGATCAATATTTGAGCGACATTATGTTGTGTTGTTGGTTGATCTTGGTGCTCTCCTTCATTAGTATGTTTGGAGACATAGTGGTATGTTGTTATCGTATATCTGCACCTCCAAGCTGATTTGTGCTTCTATTAGATGTGAAATTTGTAATTTAAGCACTTAGATGGGTTATATGAAAATTGATAAGAGCTCGTTATGTCGTTTTTTGTTCTTTAAAGCCAATGTTGTATGCAAATTGGACATCGGTTTAAAGTTTTGTAAAGAACAATATTACGAGCTATACTACATGTGTACCCAAGGTTAGATGTATATCTTAAACTTAATTTTTTAAAGATTCACCTTTTTTCTTTAATCTTATTAACTGGGCTTTTTTTGCAAATAGTCCCCTGATAAATTTTATTTGCAAAAATAGCTCCGTCTAAAAATTATTTGCAAAAATGGCCCTACTCCTGCCACGCCAGCGCCACGTCAGCGCCACGCGGGCAGGGCGGGCTCAGGTGTTTTAGTTGAACACGGTGAATCATTCACCGTGTTCAATACAAAATTTTTGTATTGGACACGGTGAATGGTTCACCGTGTCCAATACAAATACCCCAACAATAACTAAGTTGGAGGTATTTGTATTAGACACGGTGAACTATTCACCGTGTCTAATTATTTGTATTGGACACGGTGAATGATTCACCGTGTCCAATACAAATATTTCGATCTTAACTATTTTGTATTGGACACGGTGTCCAATACAAAAATTTTGTATTGAACACGGTGAATGGTTCACCGTGTTCAACTTAACCATCTGGCCCGGTCCCGCCCGTGTGGCGCTGACGTGGCGCTTGCGTGGCGAGACCAGGGCCATTTTTGCAAATAAATTTTTGACAGGGCCAATTTTAAAAAAAAAATTTGTAAGGGGGCTATTTACAAAAAAAGCCCTTATTAACTTCTTACGTTTTTCTCTAAAATTTATTTGAATTTATTAACCCTAGAATAAGGTATATGATTTGTACAAATATAGGTGGACAACTAGTACTTTTATTTTTTTTAAATATACGCCACTGCACAAATTATATGGTGCTTTGGCCGTACGTTAAAAAATTATGACGAACAATTCCCGTTTCTCTGCCTCTCTATATGTTTGAATCAAAAACAACCTCAGATATGAAATTGTGGAAATATTCTACTTCAATCAAAGCTATGCAATAAAGTCCATCGTTTTGGCCTTTATCTGTTAATTATATTTACTTAGATCAAACAATAAAATTGTTTCTCTAAAGGCATTACACAGAAACTGCTTGAGCGTAGAAAACCAATTAACCATGAAATAAAAGAAAGGAAAGGAACCAAATTTAAACCAAAAAAAAAAAGGAAAAATGAATAAATAAGGCGCACGGTTGACCTCTTACAACTGGAGCCGCCGTTGTTCAACCCTGTATAACCACTGACAAAATATATCAGATTGGACGAAGAATGACAGATCTGGAAAAATGATGTACTTGAACAATTACCATATATACACTATTGCAACATCTCTTGGTGCCCATTCATATCTTTATCGGGCATTAAGCTGATCTGCCTCTCATTGTTTCCATTACTAAGTTCCTTGCCATTTGTAGAGTCGGAAGGACTGCTAGGTTTGTCCTGAATCAAGTGAGATACAATTCGAATTTAAAAGAGAGAATCAATAATACAGTTAGTGCAATTAGAATAATAGAAGCATAAGCAGAATAGAGTGCCGATGAATCTCATTATCCATAATGAATCAGGATGGAGATGACGCAAAATATGAAGGGAAAATTGGTATACAGCACCAACCTTCTTGTTCTCGCGCCAGCCAAATCCAAATGGTTTGGAGAGCAAACTTATTTTTCTGGGTGTGATATCCTGATATGACTCTTGATTTGTTTGTGTAGATGGACTAGGCGAGGTAGGAGTTCTAACCATCAGCAAAGAGAGAGAGAGAGAGAGAGAGAGAGAGAGTTGAGCTAGAATACTCTCAAAAGCACTAAGAGGTTGGTATTTTTGAGTTTTTAACTCTTGGATGGAGAAATGTAAGGTTGGGATGATGGTGGTAGGTGATGGTAGATGGAATAGTCTTTAATCCAAGGGCTATTAGTAATCAAAGAGTAGATCCAAGGGCTTGAAATCTAAAAGCACCAAGGGTGTAATACTTCTAAAAGTATTCTAGCTCAACTCTCTCTCTATATATATAGGCTGGGGCTACTATACTCATATGAGTATAGAGCCCTTTGTACTCATAAGTTTTCGACCGTTCAGATGAAAAAAATGTGCGGCTAGGATGAAAGTGGTTACGGTTAGGTTGATAGTGGGCCCCCCTAGGGTTGAGTGAGTGGTTGGTTGAATAGTATAATCAACAGGTGAAAATGATTAAAGGGTAGATCTCGGCCAAAAATTTATGAGTAAAATAGGCAGTTTTCGACCATTCAGATGAAAAAATGTGCAGTTAGGATAAAAGTGGTTACGGTTAGGTTGATAGTGGGCCCCCCTAGGGTTGAGTGGGTGGTTGGTTGAATAGTATAATCAACGGGTGAAAATGATTAAAGGGTAGATCTCGGCCAAAAATTTATAAGTAAATTAGGCTCTATACTCATAAAAGTATAGTAGCCGGACTCTATATATATATATATATATATATATATATAGAATTATGCACTATCTATCAATAGTTACCCAAGCCGCTTGTACTATTTGAGTTTTCGACGCGTTGGATGAAAAAGATTGAGATTAGGATGATGAGTGGTCCCCGTTAAATTGATATGTGCACCTAGCCTCCGTTTGGTTGGGTTAAAACAAAGTAGGCATTCCAAGGGGATAGAAGTTAAGTCAGGGTTAAAAGTAGGGGTTAAAGTTTCTTTTGTGTTCGTTGGGGTTGGAGTTACGTCTAGAATACATAAAAACATAGTGTTTGGTTTGGAGTAGGTGGGATAAGAGAAGATAATCGATTGATAAAGAAGCATAATGGTTGGTTGAGTAGGGTGTGATAAAGAAAGATAGTAGGTTATTAGTAATGGAAAAAAGTGTTTGGTTGGAGTTTGGTGGGGTTAGGTGGGGTTAGCTAACGCAGGATAATTTACATTGTGAGGTGGGGTTAGGTGGGGTTACTAAACGCCCAACCTATTTTTTGGAGGTGTTTTGCGGAGCTAAAATGGGGGTAAGGGGTTATTCCACCCTGTTGAACGCCCACCAAACAAGGCTAGGGTTGAAGTGGGTGGTTTGGTTTAATAGTATAATCTAGACGAGGTGGGATAATGATCAAATGGGTAGATCAACGGTAGAAAACTCAATAGTACGAAGGGCTTGGTACTATGATAATATAGAGTCGGACTCTATATATATATATATTATATATATATATATTATATTGAGTCCACCTATGGTGCTTGTAAAAGGCCACAAGCACTTGGTGGCTTGTAAGTTTTTTAGCCGGTTATCTACTCACTCGGTATTCAAAAATTAGAGTTATATATTGAACCGAACGGCAGCCCGCTCAAACCCTAGTGGGCCCACATCATCCTACCGTAGAATCTCTTAATCCAATGTGCATGCAAAATCTACAAACACCAATAACTTGGTAGCTTTTAAAAAGCATAGGAGCTCAATTATATATATATAATATAGAAGACGTTGAGCTAGAATAACTCTCTGATAGTAAACGGGCGTTTTACTATCGAGTTGTTTTCGATGATAGAGCTTCCAAATTGAGCTGTGATCGGCTCCGTTGGACATGACTATACCACTTGAAGTGTTTAGATAATAAATTCAATTTTTTGACATCTATTGCCTAATGATCAAGGTTTCAAAAATTTGTAAATTTTAATGGTGGATAGAGACGTTTTCCTCAGTTTAACTGTGTGTAAAGACTATCCAAACTCAAATTGAATTTTTGTAGACAAATTTTTTTAAACTATTTAAACAAATCTATACTCGCTTACTCTTTATTAGCAAGACTCCTATCATCATTTTTTTAGAAAAAATATTATTTTCGCCGATTCATTTTTTGTTCACTAGATGATAAAAGAACAATATCAAAAGTCGTGAATTTGATATTATAGGTAGTTTAAATGGTTTAGATCATATTTTAACTGAGGCCGATCGTCATTTTGGAAGCTTCACTAATCAATCGGAAAACAAACTCATAGTCAAACGCCCCGTTTACTATGACGAGTATTCTAGCCTCAATCTCTAATATTATATATATTATATATATATATATATATATATATATATATATATATAGGCTGGAATACTATCAATAGCACCAAGCTATTGGTGCTATTAGGTTTCGGCCCTTAGATAAAGGGATGTATGGTTAGAATGATATGGGTCCTTTAGAATTGAGTAAGTTGTTAGTTAAATAGTATAATCTAACGGATGAAAATAGTCAAAGGGTTAATCAAATGACAGAAAACTCTATAGCACCATACATTTATATGTCAGGGCTACTATACTCTTATAAGTATAGGCCTTTTTGTACTCACAAGTTTTTAGCCGTTGGATAAAAGGATGTGCGATTAGGATGATAGTGGTACCTGAAACTTGAGTGTGTGGTTGGTTGAATAGTATGATCTAACGGGTGGAAATGATCAATGGAGTGGATCTAATGGCCGAAAACTTATGAGTACAAAAGGAGTTATACTCATAAGAGTATAGTAGCCGAACTCATATGGGCTATACGTAGAGTAGGTCTTGTGTGCTATTAAGAACATGGAAGCCTCCATACTCCTAAGCCATTTTCGATAATAGCGCTTTCGAATTGACGATCGGCTTCTTTAGACTTGATCTAGCATATTTGAAGTACCTAGAAAATAAATTTTGTGATTTTTCAATATCATTTACCTAGTGATTGGAAGAATTCAAAATCAACAATTTTTAATAGTTGATGTGTGCTATTTGCAAGTTTAACGGTGCAGAAGTATTCAAATCAGATAAAATTTTCATAGAAAATGTTTTATACTATCTACAATAAGATTAATATCTCTAATCGAAAATTTTAGTATTATATCATAACTTTTTGTGAAATTTTATCGTTAATTTTGAGTCCTTTCAATCACTAACTAAATGATATCGAAAAACCGTAAAATTTATTTTCTAGGTACCTCAAACATACTAGATCAAGTCTAATGGAGCCGATCATCGATTCGGAAGCTCCATCATCGAAAACGACTTAGGAGCACAAAGACCTCCGTGCTCCTAATAGCACACAAGACCTACTCTCTCTCTCTCTCTCTATATATATATATATATATTTATATTTATCTTTGATTACCGCGGAGAAGAAGATGAATGCTGCTGTAATTTGAGTTGGCTAGCCTGGTACTGTAATGTGGCCTCCAACATTGTTTCCGCCATAACTGCCCTATTCTCCATTTGTGCAAGTAAAGCCATAGCCTCTTCATATTTTTCCTGCATATAACTAGTAAGAATGGGTAAATACATACAGAGCAAACAACAGACTAAACAAGCACGTATGTTTAAATATGTTGTTGTGAAAGTATATACATAAAGTCGAAAGCAGTGTCTCTCCCACCCCCAATAGACAAGGCCTATATACTAGCTAAAGTATATGTGAATATAAAATAGACATTTAGTATATAAATGTGAAGCCTACATTCTAAACTTCTGAAAAATTGCATTACAGAATCCACACCTATCACCACCTCATTTTACCTAGTATGGCCACAAAGAACCTATTTATTTTAACACAAGCAAGACCATATGGTAGGTAACACAAAGAATGAAGAATAAATAAGGACTAGAATAAACCTGAACTGCATGGGTGGCACATTTCTGAGCAGCAGCATCTTGCTCAGCAACTCTGCGAGCATCTTCCGTCACCTTCTGTTCTTGTTCTACTCGCATTAAGACCTTCAAATTAAATTCAGTATTAGCTGTACATTATTATAATATAAAGGTAGTAAACAGTAACGGCACAAGATCTACCAAAAGAATAGTTTATGAAAGGAAAAAACTAGAGTAGGATTGAACCTGTAGCACGGCACGTTCTTGCTCGTTCTTGTCTGCTAGTGCCCTATGCAGCTCCGATACCTCTTGCTCCAACCGCTCAACCTATCAACAAGCAATAAAGCAAGCAGTAAGTATTTAATATGAAACTGTAAACTTGATCTGCAGCCAGCACACATGCATGATACAAAAAAGGAACAATTCACCATGCAGGGCAATCAAAACATATCGTGGGGGGGGGGGTGCGAATTCCATGGATAGTCTCTGTTGTTTTACAGAGTGCGACTTAGTCCCTGAACTTTTCATTTAAATGATTTAGTCCCTAAACTTTCCCGTATATAGCAGTTGTTTCCCTGGCCCTTTTCTTGTGAAATGGCCTTGCCTTCTCAATTGACTTAATATTGGTGATGGATTGGGTACTTCAGTGAACAGATATCAGGTATTTTAGGCAGTCTGGAATGCAATACATCAAAAAGTTGGGGGACTAAATATTTAACTTAAAGTACCGGTATAAGTCACAACATAACGAAAGTATGGAGGACTTGTCTTTTACTCCAAAATACAAAGCCGCACAGGAAATCACTAAATTGATAATGTTTCAAATTAAATTGCCCAGTTGTGCACACTAAGGTAACATGAACCACCTTTGCACTTAATTGGCGCCTGTTATCTTGTTTAACCATCTCCATCAATGCTGTCTCTAGCTCCTCGGCTCTAAAGGGAAAAAGTAAAATTTAATAAACAAATGGAACTAGATTTTATTTACAGAAGAAGCTGCTTAATCTCACAATTAAACTGGAAAATCAACTGTGGTCTCAAAGACAAACCTGACAACAGCTGATCTTTTCTCCTCCAGCAGCTTGCACAATTCAACCTTCAACCACATCACCTGCTTAAAAAGTAGGGCATTAAGAACAATTCTAAACAAGTGGCAGTTCGGCCTACAAAAATAACACATACAAATATAGCACCTAGCAAGTACATCACACTGATTCTTTGCTTCTAATTTACTTACAATATCCATAATTGAATTTTGACTCTCACTTCTAACCTCTATGATATTACAAAATCAATACACAGAAGACTGCTTAAGAGTGTTATAATCAGAATAATAACCCTAATTCAGTCAAATTGTAGTGCTTATTACATTTCTTTGAGTACAACTTTTATAATTTTTCAGCTGGGTAAAGTATTCCATATGCAACAGTTGTAGAAAGCTAAGAATAAGGGGATAGAAAATTTAAAAGTTCATCTACTTTATAGCCATATTGGCAAAGTTGTATTTCATTAAGATTCACTACTATTTATTCATCAGAACAATAATTCATGAAAGGATCCTGAGGAGGCAATAAAGCAAGTTACCTGTTCGTTGAGATCAGGCAAATCCAACTCACAATCACCCTTAAGGCTACAAAGCATTTCATCAATATTTTCTGAATCACTCAATTGTTCCTTCAAATTTGCTTTTGATACAAGTAGTTGAGGATCATGTTTGAAGCTATACAGCTTCGATGCAAGGCCTTTTGAATCCTTCCAAACCCTAAGACCTCTTGCCCTTTCCTCCATTGCAGCTATAACAGATGGTCTATGCTTATTCCTTAACTCTTGCAGTTTCGTTTCATTTACTGCTTGATATCCCATGCAAGCTGTCAAGACTAGCTGGCTACTGTCGAAAGTAGAGCTAGTTAATGACTGCAATAGAGTAACTGCATCTCCGGCATCTTTTGTAGTCACAATTGCAGGACCTATGAATCGATATGTAAAGGGGAAATTCTTCATACATTTTGTATAAGAATAGAACACAAATTAGAATGGTTATTTCTGTAAGGGCAAAATGCACGACGGGTTCCCAATCTTTTAATTACTATTGGATCCCTAACCTTTGCATTTAGTTGCTACCTTATCTGTTTTGTTGAATTTCTCGGTTAAATTGGATGAAAATATCCACGTAATCGCCACATGAGAATCCACAATTCAGCTACATGGTAGACAGATGACAACTATGTGATGCTTTTTTTTTCCTTTTCCTGAATCTGACAGCAGAACTTAGCCAAAATGGTCAGATTGCAATAAATACAAAGATAGGTACCTAATTGCAACAAGGCCACAGTGGAATTATGCTAAAAGGTTGAGGACCATTGTGCAATTTACCCAAGCTTTCTCAGTAATTATAAGTGAAATTAAAACCCATGGAACCTACCATATAACTCCATTAAAGCAAGTGCCGTTCGGAAGAGCATCACACGATTTCCATCATACAAAAGCACATCCCATACACGAAGAACTGGATATTAAAACAATGAGATGTCTAATGAATTCCATATGCCAATATAAAAAAAACATAATAATCAAGGAATTCAATTTCTCATAAGCTTCTAAGAGGATTACTCGTATATTGTAATACAATAACTGACCACTTTCCCATGGAAGCATATTCATGAATATGGAAAGGAACCAAGGTCCTGCAACCCATGCGATTTGCACTCCTAAGTAATCCAGGTGATTTACTACATAAAAGAAAAAGATTAAAAAAAACCTCACGAAGATAACAACATGACAAAGATGTATTGAAGTAGTAATATTAAGATAGAATGTCAATCTGCAGATACCTAGTTTTTGGAATCTTTCACGAACTAAATCTTCTAGAACAAGTTGATCCACCTGAAAAAAAGAGCACCAACAAGTTAGGAGACAAACATAAGTTAGCTCAATATACTTTGCTCGTAAATACCTGGCATTCAATCATTTCCTCAGAGAAATAGCCATCAAAATAGTCATCAATGATACCTGTTAAAGTCCTATATTATCATGAATTAGAAATAGTGCTTCTAGTGGAGTGTAGAATGTTAAATAAATAATTCAGTAATATTTACAAGCCATCTAGTCATTCTTCACACTTGTGATACAGTGAAACAAATAAATTAGGAGGTTTATGTCAACCTACCAAAATGCATTCTCCTCGGGCATAAGCAGCAGAAATAAAGCAGCAAAGAAATTCATTGCCTGTAGCACACATGTCAAAGTATTATAAGCGGGATTACATTAGCACTGAACAGCAAATTCACGTGTTCTGTTATTTGAATAGTACAGTATTACAGCCAACTACTCGGTAAAAACATAACAAACTCTACACATATGTAACAAGAATGACTTCAATGACTTGGAAGGAGAAATTGATAACCACCAAAAGTGAAACATGTGAGGAACATTGTAAAAAGAAAAAATTATGTCCAAAAGTACCTGGCAATACCCAACAGATGGGTTATGCCGAGCATACGCTGTAAGCAACCTTCTCAAAGCATTTCTCCCATCCTCATCTAAAGCAGGATGTCCTGGAAATGTTCTAGGCAAATCCTGTAAAGAGAAAAAGGGGGAAAAAAAATCCAACATATGTCAAGTTTCAACAATGGTCATTATTTTAGTTAAACAAGCTTTGGCTACATAAAAATAATAATAATAATAATAATAATAATAATAATAATAATCATGTTTTGCTTTCAAATTGACACAGAAATTGACCTTCTCTATCTGCCCTTTCCATTTCTCAGATGCGACTCCATTACACGCTTTTGTTTCATCATTAGTCACATCTGAAGCAAAAGCATCAATATTTCTGATATCTTCTCCGTTACCTTCTTGGGCAAGCATACACTCATAGTATCCTTCCACCCTACGAGCTCGAACACCCACAAAGGCTTGCCACAACTATTGTCGCAAACACAAAGATCGATGCCTAAGTAACCAAAACAAAACCCAGAATTGGATATCAATAGCAATAACTAGTACTGATTGCACCTCTCCTCTAAAAGCCATCGGAAGTCCACCTCGGACCAGATTTTCCACCTCTTCCTTCCAGGGGTTGAAGACGTCTTCGCTTGCGCCATTAGCCAGACTTGAATTGAACTCTGCATTGCCGCCGCCATCACTCGAGGGCAAATCTTGAACTGTGTCATTTTTCTCCACATCATAAAACTCATCGTCCGATTCCTCCGTGGGCTCGGCCTCCTCGATCGATTGAAGATGGGTTCCATTCCCCACTACGTCCAGCACATTGTCCGAGAAATCTTTCTTTTTCTTCACTCGAAGGCTCATCGTCTGCTCTATGTAACCAAGAGAAGGCCTAATTTGAGCCCATATTTGTATTTTATGTACTCTAGCCTCCTTCGCCGCTGTCTCCCTCTGCACTCCATTCTCCTCTTTGCTGTTAATCTTATTGACTTCATTATGATTACAATCTTCCCCTATTAATCCCCCTTCCTTCGAAGGTGGCGCAATTTTACCTTCAAGTACAAGAGAGTTATCTGGGTGTAGCTGCCGCGCAAACTCGGCTTGACGATCCAGAAAGCTCTTCCATCTATCCGATCTCTCCTCCTCTTCCTCCTATAATTATAATAATAATAGGATGAATGATCAAAAGAAAAGAGGACTGAATAGAGACTCGAATTTGATCCCGTAAACAAATGAGCGGGAAAAAATGCAGGTTACCTTGTAGATGTTCGCATACTCGCGGTATCTCTGCAAGTGTTGAGGGCGCACCGCGAACCCGTAAGCATCCCTAATCACATCTCACAACATCAAAAAAAAGAAACACGAAGCAATAACTGAATTAAAACTCATAAAATTAACTAGATATCAGGATTTGAACTAAATGTTCCAATATATAGGTTTTAATCCAGCTTCAGGATTTCTAATCCACTAAGCTGGAGCAAAGATGAACCACAAACAGCCACACAACCCTAGAACTACGAAAATCCCACGTTTACCTTGATTCAACTGCCATAGAAATCGAGATCTATCAAAACCTCCTAACGCGAACGCGATCGTTATCGGAGCTTAAACCCTAGAATCCCGATCGGGGATCTAGAGTTTCTCTTTTTCCAAACCCCAAAACAGCTCTATCCTAGAGGAGACGAAGATCCGATCGCGAAAAACAACCGAGATCGCGAGCTACATTGCACGAATCAAAGTAGAGCGAGAAAAAAAACAAAAATAAAAGCTACAAATTTCGAAATGTAATTCAAACAAAAGGAAAGCGCGAGACGACGCCGGAGATCACGGATAAGGTGGTGGGGAGGATAAGATAATCCGCGGAATAGGGCGGAGGCGAATAAGAATGAGATGTTCCGGGGAGTGTAGAGCAGTCAACGGTCAACGCACCTCTTGAGCTCGAAGGTGGTGAGAGGAGGGGGCGTGCTCTTCGTCCTCGCCCGCATCTTCGCGCGCCGGCTCCGTTATTCCGGGGAGAATAAGATTATTCCGGCTCTTATCCCTCGCGCTATTCCGTCCCCGGTGGTCGCTATTCTCGCAACACGTGTGTGTAGTGCAGTGGAGAGCAGAGAGTGTGAGTCCGAGCGGTGGAGTGGAATAAGTGAGTGCGGTCCATAAGTGCATTGGAGTCGGTGGGTGATTTATTCGTGATAATAATTGCTAATAATTAGGAGAAGTTGCGGGTCTTATCACTGACTCTTGATTACGTCGGACCTGTTAGAAAAACGCAATTAAAATCTTAACTCATTTTGAATGAATTTTAAATGGAATAGTATGCTAGTCCATTTAAATCAATAATTTTATTTCTAATATCGGCGTATTCACAAAATGTGAGAATCAAATGATCCTGAGCTTTCACACTAGCGCTAATTATTAATCCTAAAAGCTTGAGTAGTTAAAAATACACGACTAATTTATTTAAAGTATCTAAACAGTACCTACGAATCTTGATTGTGACTCCGCCAAACTACTTTCACGTTATTTCGAATGTGATTTGGGTCAATCCGGCCTTCCGTCATAAGGCTGGATGCTGGCACATTTAAATCAATAGATTGAGTTCGGATTTCTCGAAATACTATTTTTACTGTCATATTTGAATATATTTGACCATTGACAAAAAATATTAAAAATATGTAACCAATTAGAAATAAAATTAGAATAGTGATGTACTCATAAAAAAAATTTCTTTCTCACGGGCACGAAGTCAATGTAATGTAATTGTACAAATGTTAGGGGGTGTAATAGAAATCATAATGCCGAGTTAATGCAGACAGTACAGTCCATTTTTTGGGCCTAATCAGCCCGACATGGTCCACATGGACTGGGCCGACAGCCCTCATGGACTGCATGGACTGGGCCAACAGCCTACATGGCCCATTCGATGGCTCCGTTCTCAACGGGACCGGATCATCAAACGTGGAAACGCCAATCCGCTTCGTCCTCATTGATACCGTTCGCAATTCTTACTGGATTTTGTGAATTCGCAATCCGCTTCAATACCGACTGCAGTAGATTCGGTACCGATTGTTAAGATTTCACAACGAAAGCATCAAATCGAATTTTTACCATAAACTCATCAACTCAGCAGAAACTGATACAATCATTAAAAAAAATATGCAGGTAATTTATTAATTAAGAAAAGATTACACATCACTCCTCTTTTGCACAAAGTAGGTACAACCCGAGCCCTCTTTTTTAATCTCTCCTATCCTTCTCTCGCCTTCTATACTCCCAAAAGACATCTCTCTCATCCTATACATCCGTGCACAAGATATACCAATGACCCACGGCTACGAAAGCCGCATACGTCATACTGCACCCATGCACTTAGTTCATTGTTCGTAAGTCAACTTATAATTAATTCAAAATAAGCTTAAGCTTGAATCGTTGTTTAGTAAATGAACGGTACATAAATTAAATTTTTCAGCTCGATTAATAAATAAGCCAAACACGAGCGGGTGTCAGTTTGTTCATGTTCAACTCGATAACAGCTTGAATATATATATTTTGAATTTATATAATTTAATATAATTTTTATATATAAATAATTATTATATATATAAAATATAGATTTTTATTATTTGATTTTTAATCTAATCTAAGTATAAAGCCTAACGAAACTATAAAATAATTTATTTATTTGTAATATTTCGATCAAATTCTAATAAACAAGATCACATAAATTTATTTATTTTTGTATGTATTTTTTAAATTTAATAAACGAGTGGAAGATCAGTTGTGAAATACGAACTGAAATTTTCGGCCAGATTAACGTGCCAATTCGGATTCGGCTACTAGGGTCGCTCGTGTTTGGTTCGGTAACACCCGGTAGGGATTACTACTTTGCCGCCACCAAGCTTTCCCCACGAGCACTGTTCGTTCGAGCTCCATTAAACCCTAAACCCCCCCTATTTTTTCCCGATCAAAAAGTGGCCATCACCAATCCGAATCGGCGCTTTCTCCTTAATGGCGCCTGTCGAGGAGAAGCTGAGGTGCACGAAGGAGCCCTACATCGAGGACGTGGGCTCCCGAAAGATGTGCGTTTCTTTTTTGATAATTTTTTTTTCTCTAATTTTTGGTATCAATTTGATCGATTTGTGATGTGATTGCGTTTATTTGATGATTTTTTTTTTTGGATTACTCTGTCATTTGTGTAGAAAAAGCATTCGATTCACCACGTTATCGAGTGAGGAGATTCGGAAATCGGCGGAGGTGCAGGTTTGGAATAACAGGATCTACGGCAACGATCTGCAGCCCGTGGAGAATGGTTTGCTCGATCGTCGAATGGTATCTTCGCCGTTCTTATTAGTTCTTAATCATATGGTTCGAATGAGTTCATCGCATGATTGTATCTTCCTTAGTTTTGGACATCAATTATCTTCTTTAGTGTGTAGTAATTGTTTTACCTCATAGTAGATTGAAGCACTTATAAGGTGATTTTTAACTTTTTAGTCACTTTGACTGCTTTGATACTTTTTCTCCTTCAAACTTTTAGGGATCTGCGAACAAAAAAATACAGTGTGCTACTTGCCATGGGAAATTCACCGAGTGTCCGGGGCATTTTGGGTACTTGAAGCTCACGCTGCCCGTTTTCAATGTTGGCTATTTCAGTTCTATCTTGGATATTTTGAAGTGCATATGTAAGGTAACTACTACATTGAAGGAAGGGATGTTTGGTTTGACAACTTAGTTTTTTTTTTTTTTTTTCCCAAAAAGTTAGTCGGAGTTCTAAGTTTGAAGTTCGAAAATTATCTCTTTATATGTCTTAACAGACTTGTAGTAGAATACTACTTCCTGAGGAAGATCGCAGAGAATTTTTGAGGAAAATGAGGAATCCAAAAGCAGATGCATTACAGAAGAATGCCCTACTGAAGAAAATCAGAGACAAATGCAAAATGTTTCGCTGCCCACGCTGTGGATCTAGCAATGGTTAGTTTTCCCCAGAATTATTTTTAAGATGAATTTTTCTAAAGCAATTAGGGTTTTCTCTGCCTGGTTGCCTGTGTGGATTGGGGATGTCAAAAGTCCTCTAGTTAAACAAGCTATTCCCTTTTTTCCTTTTATGATTAACAAAAGTTGGGTCATTAACTTACTGTCACTTGCTGATGTTCTCTTCTCTCTGATTAGTTAAGTTTTTTTGGATTTTTTTTTTATTTTAAATATGAAGGAATCATGCTAAACTTTCTGTATTTTGCGAAGTTGGTTATTTTCATATTTTGCCACGAGTTTGTGTTCTTTGGTAAATTTCAGACAGATTTCTCATAACAGTGTACATAATTGGAAATACAGGTGTGGTTAAAAAGGCCAGGACTGGACTTGCCATTGCTCAACATTTTACCAAAAGTGTTGACGAAAGTGCAGAAGAAATTCGTTCTGCATTATCTCACAAAAAAGATAAACAGTCTTTTCAGGCTGCTCATGTTATAACCCCTGGGGCAGCTTTTGCACTTTTTAAAAGAATGCTTGATGAGGTAAATGCCTTTGCATCTGCAACTTTCAAGCTTGTAATTCAAGAGATTTAACTTTATTTGAGCTGCTTTTCTTAGTCAGGATAATTTGTGTGCTACAGGATTGTGAAGTGCTCAATCTTTATGATAGGCCTGAGAAGCTTATTGTGACAGAAATTGCAGTCCCGCCTGCAACTATCCGCCCTTCAGGGTTTGTGGGTTTTGGAAGAACAAGGTCTGTTTTATTTTTTTTGTCTTTCTCACATTAATACTGTTGTGTTAGTTATTTTCCAGCTCAATGATGGTCTGCTATTATTTAAATTTTCAATAATATTTCTTTTTCTGAATCAATCTGTCTGCAGTAATGAGGACAGTATTACTAGCATACTGAAAAATATAATCAATACAAACTCTATTCTGAGAGAGGATCTTGAAGGTGGGGCTCCCGCTTCCAAGTGTATTGTGAGTCTTACCTCTATTTGATTTGTTCTCTTTGTTGTTTTGCATTGTAGTTCTTGCAGTAGTCTATGAATTGTTCAGACGACAAAGATGCCATATTTCCGAGCAGTTTCGAGCTTTTCTTACATTTCTTTTTGCTATGTAAACTCTGTTTCTTGAACCTTCCTTCCTTCTTTCTTTTTTCTTCCTCTTTCTTTCTTTTGAGAACAAATCATCCCCAGAATGGTGGGTTGGGCAAGACCCTACCTGTTCATTAGTTCCAAAAAAGAAACACAGGGTAGGCTATCTGCCAAATTTATTGTTCTCAATAGAACCAACCATTCAACACAAGCCTACATCCCCAACCTGTGAAATTATGTACAGTTTCCAGAAGAACATCGACAAGCTCAATGCAATCGCACTCTGTTATTATTTATCAAAAATACATTAAAAAATGATGATGACTTGTTCAAACTGAGCAGCAGCTTTTTCCATTGTGGTACTTCCTCTATGTTTCTTTTACTTGCCATATCTTTTTAATTATTCCATTTAACCAAGTGAAATTGTTTCGTATTGTTAGCAAGTGAGAAGCTATAAATCTTGAATACGTAGTTGAAAAGAAATGCCATAATTTTCTCAAAATTCTCTAGTTCCTCAATTATCGTATATCTCGTCATTTTGTTGTGCTCAACACTGATCTTTGTCCCAGGACTGTTGGACTCATCTTCAAATTCAAGTAGTTGAATACATAAATAGTGATTCTCCTTCTGTCCCTGAATCGAAGCATCGTGGGCTTATCCAGCGTCTTAAAGGGAAGCAAGGACGGTTTCGTGGTAATTTGTCTGGAAAACGTGTTGAATATACTGGAAGGACTGTCATTTCTCCTGATCCAAATTTAAAAATAACAGAGGTGAATTTGGCATAACCGGTTATAATTCTGTAATTATCATCTTATCTTCATCCAATCATGTAGTAAGTTGGATGGCTTTCAGGTGGCTATTCCTGTTCTGATGGCCCTGGTCTTAACATACCCAGAAAGAGTTTCTTACTATAACATTGAGAAGTTACGACAATGTATACTTAATGGACCTGACAAATATCCTGGAGCAAATTTTGTCCAAAAACCTGATGGTAGTACAATGTAAGTTTTTTTTTTTTTTTTCAATTTTTTAAAATAATTTTAAAGGAGCTGTAAGCTGTAAGTTGTTATAATGTTGATTCTGAACCTTTAAGTGATGTTCCTGTGCTGCAATTAACTAATGGAAGTTTCCTGTAGGCACTTAAAATATGTGAATAAGAAGATTGTGGCTAATGATTTGAAATATGGCGATATAGTGGAAAGGCACTTGGAAGATGGAGACATTGTCCTTTTCAATAGACAGCCGAGCTTGCATAGGATGTCAATTATGTGCCATCGGGTGCATATATTGTCACTTGACTGTTATTGCTGCTCATGTTGATATATGAAAATTTCCTAGTGATTTTGTTTATAATTATATCTCTCTTGGATGTAGGCAAGGATAATGCCTTGGAGAACACTGAGGTTTAATGAATCTGTTTGCAATCCATATAATGCTGACTTCGATGGAGATGAAATGAACTTGCATGTTCCTCAAACAGAAGAAGCTCGTACAGAAGCTCTCATGCTAATGGGGGTAATAATTCTTAGGTTTATTTATCAGTAAGAAACAAACATCATGGATTTTATAGTTTCTTAGAACAGAACTTGTACAGAGGATCTGATACTTATGGTCGTATTCACTGTTATAGATGCTTGATAACTATGCTCCCTTTCCTTTTCTGGTAGTGTTCTTTAGTAAAGACTATTACTCTGTATTGCCGAAGCTTCCTTGAAGTCATGATTTCTTGATAGCAATGCACATGATAAATATGTAATGAAACTAAAACAATATGAAAAATTGTCGTCAAAAATTGCTGTTGGGCTTTACTAATCTGTAGAAAATTAACTGTCTAGCGGCAATTTATTTCCTAATTAAAAGTTAAATCATATAGATTTACTGAAAAAGAATTTTGTGGAAGATGATTGCATGTGTTTAAACATGTGGAAGAAATAGAAAAATAGAAACTAACTATGTTGCTCCTTTTCTCCCGTATGTTTTGCAGCATGGTCGTGGATATATCGCAGGTTTTTTTGTATTTAGTCCCTTAATAATTTTTTTTTACAAATATCTCCACAAAATTTATATTTGCAAAATTGGCCCAATCTTTGCCACGTGAGCACCACGCAAGCGCCATGTCGGGTATGGAGTTTAAGTTGAATACGGTGAACCATTCACTGTGTTCAAATATGGTGAATGGTTCACCGTGTTCTCCTTTCTACTGGCAGGTCACCTGGAGGTGGTGGTGATGGTGGGGACCCTTACGAGACCTCCGAGGTCGTGGAAGGAACCGCCGCGGAGGGAGGCGTAGAACTCGGCGAGGCGGTGGTGGTTGCGGTCGTTGTGGNACCTTGGAAGAGATAAAAAGACCAGAAGAAAAAAAGAAAACAAGAAGATAAACAATAGAAAGCCTAGGAGAATAGGAAAGGAATCATAAAAATCAGAGATCAATAGTTATGAGATTATATCAACAGAGTAGATGCAATAAAGGGCTTTTTTGTATTTAGCCCCCTAATAATTTTTTGGGAAAACTTCAAAAACCCCCCCTGTGGTTTCACAGCTTTTCATTTTAATACCCTGTGGTTTAAAATGTATCAAGTTAGTACACTGTGCTTTCTCACTTTATCACTTTAGTACCCTATGGTTTAAAGTGTATCAATTTAGTACTCTGTGGTTTTATTTTTGTATCAAGTTAGTACCCTGTGGTTTTATTTTGTATCAAGTTAGTACCCTGTGGTTTTTAAACCACAGGGTACTAAAGTGATAAAGTGCGAAACCACAGGGTACTAAAGTAATAAAGTGCAAAACCACAGGGTACTAACTTGATACACTTTAAACCACAGGGTACTAAAGTGATAAAGTGCGAAACCACAGGGTACTAAAGTAATAAAGTGCAAAACCACAGGGTACTAACTTGATACAAAAATAAAACCACAGAGTACTAAATTGATACACTTTAAACCATAGGGTACTAAAGTGATAAAGTGAGAAAGCACAGTGTACTAACTTGATACATTTTAAACCACAGGGTATTAAAATGAAAAGCTGTGAAACCACAGGGGGGGTTTTTGAAGTTTTCCCAAAAAATTATTAGGGGGCTAAATACAAAAAAGCCCTTTATTGCATCTACTCTGTTGATATAATCTCATAACTATTGATCTCTGATTTTTATGATTCCTTTCCTATTCTCCTAGGCTTTCTATTGTTTATCTTCTTGTTTTCTTTTTTTCTTCTGGTCTTTTTATCTCTTCCAAGGTGATTTGGCAAATTTTTTCCTAAGGTTTTTCTTTGCATCCTGCAAAATTTATCTTTTGGAATGTTTTCTCTGATTGCAAAACAATTTTTAATTTGTTTTACAGGTGCAGAATAACTTATGTACCCCAAAAAATGGTGAAATACTAGTTGCTTCCACACAGGACTTTTTGACATCATCTTTTCTGATCACAAGAAAAGACACTTTTTATGATAGGGCTACATTCTCTCTTATGTGTTCTTTCATGGGTGATGCTATGGATTCCATTGATTTGCCAACACCAGCTTTGATTAAGGTATGTTTTTGATGCGGAAGTTCTATAACTTTTGACATTGAGTCTCTGTTCCTGAGTATACTGTGTAAAATTTTCTCCTAACGAAGGGAGCTCCAGTTGTGTTTCTAGGTCTGCTCTTATGAAAATGTATATGACACCTTTGGTGAATACCTGTCTTGACATACTCTGAAGATTAATGTTCCTTTCTTGATATTTTACGTCTTTTCGAACTTTATTTATTTGGCATTCGTATGTTCCTCTTACATTATCCAACTTTTATCTATAGCACTAGTTATTAAGTGATTACATATTAACCTTTTTCTGTTTGTGTTCCTTCTTTCTAGCCTGTCGAGCTTTGGACTGGGAAGCAGTTGTTTAGTGTTCTGGTACGCCCTAATGCATGTACAAGGGTTTTCTTAAATCTTACTGTGAAGGAGAAAATCTATACTGCTAATGAAACTATGTGTCCATGTGATGGTTATGTGTACTTCCGCAACAGTGAACTTATATCAGGGCAGCTCGGAAAGGTTACTCTAGGTGAGCAGGTTTTTTTTTTTGGTTGCTGGAATAAGGGCTTTAAATGCACTTACATTTTTAAACTATAGACTGAGGGGTTAATAATCTTCCCTTAATTATTTTCTTCCTGTAACTCCTATTGATAATAAAGAACTGCTTGCGTGTTACAAAGAAAATGTAGTTTTCTCATGTTATCTTTTATCTTTAATGGTAGCATGTTGTCCTATGCTGTGACAAATCATATTGCTTTTTAAAAGGACCAATAGTTTTGTTCTATACTGGATAATCAAAATTCAGTCGAACTGAAACTTCCAACTTTCATATCTTTTGCACTTTGGGAAGTTATTTTCTGTGCAATGTCACACTTGATAATTGTTGATAAACAGAATTGTTTCATTTGTACTTATTCCTATTGCCCCTGCTAAAATTGAGCAGCTGGCCTGCTTTCGCTTTCTCTGTGTCCTTGCAACCATTGCGGTTTAACTCTGCAATATGCATGATATTTGTACTTGATTCTTTTTTCTTTTATTGATTACATAGCCTGTATTGTACATTCAAGCTACTGCTGTTGTATAAAAATAACAATTATTATTTTTTACAGATACTAAAGATGTGAATGTGCAAATTTATGACTAATTTGGTGTCTTTTTTTTTTTTCCAGGAAATGGAAACAAAGATGGCCTTTTTTCTGTTCTTCTTAGAGACTACAATTCACATGCTGCTGCAAGTTGTATGAATCGTTTGGCAAAACTGAGGTAATAAAATTATGTTTGGGTGCATACGTTTATACTTCTTAGTTCATGCATCAGGAACTCAGTTCTCAAGGGACTGTTACCTACAGAACTGTCAGAAAAGAAGATGATGTCGATATGNGAGAGAGAGAATGAGAGAGAGATGGGGAAAATCTTGGGGAGGGAGAGAGAGAGAGATCATGCGGAGGGGTTTGTACGTAACCCTTGAACATGGAAAACCATTCATTGTATTTGAATACGGTGAATGGTTTACCGTGTTCAACTTAAACTCCATAGCCAACATGGGGTTTGCGTGGCAGAGATAGAGCCAATTTTACAAATATAAATTTTATTGGGCTATTTGTTAAAAGAAGATTATTAGGGGGCTAAATACAAAAAAAAAACGAAGCCCTTTATCGCATCTACTCTATTGATATAATCTCATAACTATTGACCTCTGATTTTTATGATTCCTTTCCTAATCTCCTAGGCTATCTATTGTTTATCTTCTTGTGTTCTTTTTTTTTTCCTGGTCTTTTTATCTCTTCCAAGGTGATTTGGCAAATTTTTTCCTAAGGTTTTTCTTTGCATCCTGCAAAATTTATCTTTTGGAATGTTTTCTCTGATTGCAAAACAATTTTTAATTTGTTTTACAGGTGCAGAATAACTTATGTACCCCAAAGAATGGTGAAATACTAGTTGCTTCCACACAGGACTTTTTGACATCATCTTTTCTGATCACAAGAAAAGACACTTTTTATGATAGGGCTACATTCTCTCTTATGTGTTCTTACATGGGTGATGCTATGGATTCCATTGATTTGCCAACACCAGCTTTGATTAAGGTAAGTTTTTGATGCAGAAGTTCTATAACTTTTGACATTTGAGTCTCTGTTCCTGAGTATACTGTTTAAAATTTTCTCCTAACAAAGGGAGCTCCAGTTGTGTTTCTAGGTCTGCTCTTATGAAGATGTATATAAAACCTTTGGTGAATACCTGTCTTGATATACTCTGAAGATTAATGTTCCTTTCTTGATATGTTACGCCTTTTCGAACTTTATTTATTTGGCATTCATATGTTCCTCTTACATTATCTAACTTTTATCTATAGCACTAGTTATTAAGTGATTACGTATTAACCTTTTTCTGTTTGTGTTCCTTTTTTCTAGCCTGTTGAGCTTTGGACTGGGAAGCAATTGTTTAGTGTTCTGGTACGCCCTAATGCATGTACAAGGGTTTTCTTAAATCTTATTGTGAAGGAGAAAATCTATACTGATAATGAAACTATGTGTCCATGTGATGGTTATGTGTACTTCCGCAACAGTGAACTTATATCAGGGCAGCTCGGAAAGGTTACTCTAGGTGAGCAGGTTTATTTTTTTGGTTGCTGGAACAAGGGCTTTAAATGCCTTTACATTTTCAAACTATAGACTAAGGGGTTAATAAAATCTTCCCTTAATTATTTTTCTTCCAGTAACTCCTATTGATAATAAAAGAACTGCTTAAGGTGTTACAAAGAAAATGTAGTTTTCTCATGTTATCTTTTATCTTTAATGGTAGCATGTTGTCCTATGCTGTGACAAATCATATTGCGTTTTAAAAAAGACCAATAGTTTTGTTCTATACTGGATAATCAAAATTCAGTCGAACTGAAACTTCCAACTTTCATATCTTTTGCACTTTGGGAAGTTATTTTCTGTGCGATGTCACACTTAATAATTGTTGATACACAGAATTGTTTCATTCATACTTATTCCTATTGCCCCTGCTAAAATTGAGCAGCTGGCCTGCTTTCGCTTTCTGTGTGTCCTTGCAACCATTGCGGTTTAACTCTGCAATATGCATGTTATTTATACTTGATTCTCTTTTCTTTTATTGATTACATAGCCTGTCTTGTACATTCAAGCTACTGCTGTTGTATAAATAACAATTATTATTTTTTACAGTATACTAAGGATGTGAATGTGCGAATTTGTGACTAATTTGGTGTCTTTTTTTTTTTTTACAGGAAATGGAAACAAAGATGGCCTTTTTTCTGTTCTTCTTAGAGACTACAATTCACATGCTGCTGCAAGTTGTATGAATCGTGTGGCAAAACTGAGGTAATAAAATTATATTTGGGTGCATACGTTTAAACTTCTTAGTTCATGCATCAGGAACTCAGTTTTTGAGGGACTGTTACCTACAGAACTGTCAGAAAAGAAGAAGATGTCGATATGACGGCATATGGGGCAAAAAATTATTGATCGTGAAGTGCAGAATTACTCCACTTGCCTCATGTTGTTTATGTACCTCAATAATAGGGATGTTCACAGGCCTGGGGCCGGGCCTCACTTCTCCAGTGCGCATTCAACTTTCCATTCAGTCTCTCTCACCCTCAAGCCCTACCCTTCCCATCTCTCTCTCATTCGCCCTGGGGTTTTCTAGTCTTTGTTTTCCATGGCTTTAGCCCCGGCCTATTATTAACCCTACTTAATACTCTCATGGCCTGTTGCTGATACTACTATTCATATTAGTCACTGTCAGTGACTGCATAATGAGCTGACATTGTAAAATTGCTTTTTATGTGCAGTGCCAGGTGGATAGGGAACCATGGATTTTCAATAGGCATTGATGATGTCCAACCTGGGGAATACCTAAATCAGCAAAAAAAGAAGAAAATCGACGAGGGGTATAGAGAATGCCATGAACATATTTCCTCGTACTCCAAAGGCCAACTCACTTGTGAACCTGGTTACAACGCGGCTCAAACCTTGGAACTTAAGATAACTAGTGTTTTGAATCAAATTAGAACAACAGCTGGAAATGTATGTGGATGCTTTTTCCCATCTTCTGCTAAAGCCAATTATAATCTTTTGGTTCCCATTACCTGCTGCCACTTAAATATTGTCTACATGTTTTTTGTTTTTGTTTTTTTGGGGAATACTTTCTTCAGATCGTTTTCTTTCAACGAGAGCAAGATTATAGTTTTACACACAAAGACAGACAGAACACACATACAGAAACTTGTGTGTTTGTGCATGTCTGTGCATGGCGTGTGCTTGTGTGTGTCTATGTTTGTATGCGTGCGCATACTTATGTGTGTTTATAAATTCATTAACATAGCTAATCTTGCAATGCTTTTGCAGCTACGTCTTTTATCATGATTAACCTCTGTTACATTGTGAATTTGTGACTTTAGAAACATGACTCTGGAGGGAAATACATTGATATAGTATTAGTTATGATGATCTTTCATGGCTTATGTAGTTTCTGATGATTTGCTTTTCCTATTTCAGGTGTGTATGAATACACTTCATTGGAGGAACAGCCCATTGATTATGTCACAGTGTGGATCTAAAGGTTCTGCAATCAATATCAGTCAGATGGTTGCATGTGTGGGCCAGCAATCAGTTGGTGGTCGCCGAGCTCCAAATGGCTTTATTGATCGAACTCTTCCCCACTTCCCCATAAATTCAAAGACACCTGCTGTAAGATTATTGACATTATTGAATCAGTTTGTACTCTTATCATATCTTTTCATCTTGTCCACATGATGTTAATTTCTATGGCTCCCGCTCGTGTATTTCTTACTTAATAATCCGATGAGAATAAAATGCCATTTATTGAGACTTGTTCCCAGAAAGCTATGGAAAGGCAGCTTTTGCCTCGTCTCCTTTGTTATTATATGTTGGCGTTTTGATAATTACTAGTCCTCAAATATTTAACAGTTATTAAGGTATCTACATGACTTCACTGCAAAATCAAATGTATCTGTAGTGGTTAGGTGATTTTTGTCCAGTAAGGTCGCTGATAGTGATAGGGAAGTATATGGAGTATTTAAAAATGATTGAGAACAAAATTAGCGTTTGGAGTGAACTGAGAACATTGTGCTTTACAGATTTGAGGATCATACTTTTATGTACTTTCAGCTTAAAACTTTTCTAATTTTGAATCAAATGACTTAATCAGACAATTTCGAGAGTGTGTCTGACGACTTCATTTGAACTTTTGGCTCTCTTGTCATACCTCTGTAAGATCTTATCTTATGGTATTGGTGGTTTTTCATCATCTGGCTTATTGGGCAAAGCTACATAGACAGTTGTTTTATGAACAGACTATTGGTTAAGTCGCTAGTATTAAAGGTGGTGTTGCTTATTTTAATTGATCTTTTGTTATACTCTTTCTAAAAGTAGAATTTTATCTTCTTTTCTTGTAGGCTAAAGGTTTCGTTGCTAATTCATTCTACACTGGATTGACTGCCACTGAATTCTTCTTTCATACAATGGGTGGACGAGAAGGTCTTGTTGATACAGCGGTATGAGCCATTTCACAGTAGCTTTCTGAGAACTTTTTGCACCAAGTAATTTTGTTGTATACTTACTATTCTGCACTTTAATACACTAGAGAATTTTTGTTAGAAATTTTAAAATTGTCAATTAAACCTACCTGTTCACATTATCAAGGACAATGTTCATAAGCTGACCACTAAATGCATCTTCTGCAGCCCTTCTTTTTTCTGTTATATTAGTCACTAGATATATCAATCTATACTCTGGTGATTCCAAAAAAAAACCCTCTGTAATATAGGTCAAAACAGCAGAAACTGGATATATGTCACGAAGATTAATAAAGAGCTTGGAAGACCTCTCAGTTCATTACGACCAGACTGTCCGCAACGCTAGTAGTGGGATCGTTCAGTTTCTTTATGGAGATGATGGCATGGATCCAGCAAAGATGGAAGGAAAGGATGGCATCCCTTTAAATTTAAGTCAACTGTTCATGAAAGTTATGGTAAGTGTATGCGTGTACTTTCATTACAAATTATCATAGGCGTTTATACATATTCTTCCTTGCAAGATCATCTTTTTACATTTACATCGTAAGAAATCTGGATTTTCATACATACCCATGAAAAATGCTGTTTCATACAAAAAAATATGCCCGTATCTTTTCCATTGGGAAACAATTCAAATTATTACTTTTATAGGTTCCATATGGATACTCAGAGATTTTGGACCACATAAATAACTTTGCAGGGGTAATGTAAACATTGCATTGTCATGTACAGATTTTGGTCCTGGCTGATGTGACCTTTCTTTTCTTATAGGCCACATGTCCTCATAGAGTACTTGATACTTTGTCTCCATCAGAAATTCTACAAATTATGGATGACCGGCTTTCAAAGCATGACATGTCTCCTGAGGGTGGTTGTTCTGCTGCCTTCAAGAAGTTGCTAACAGATTTCGTGAACAGTCGTGTTGTTTTGATGAGAAACACAAGAAGAGCACTTAAGTTAGATGAAGATCATACGGAGCAAAAAGATATTAGTTTAACAGAAAGAATTGCTGCAAATATTTCTGGAATTTCTTCCAAGCAACTTCAGGTTTGTATAGCCACCTCTTTTGTTTTCATTTAAAGCACCAAAATTTCATGAACCAAATGATTTTTCTATGCTGTGGATAATATAATTTATGGACATGTTTTAATGTATTTTTAATTTATTTTCTTCTTTGAATAACAATTGGCACAAAGTTAATCATTTTACTATTAAATTCTCAATTTTTGCATAAGTTTGACGTGTAGATTGAGATTTAGAAGTAGCTACATGAAGTTTCTTCTTTTGTTTGTATTTGTTGAGTGTCAGAAAGCATTCCAATCATCTTTGAGAGCATGCCATTTCATATATTTAGTTCCAAAATGAACAGTTGATCTTGATAGTTGATCTTGATAGAGGGGGGATGCATCATTTTGGTAAACAAATCTTAGTAGATTTATCTACCTGCTTTACGCTCAAAGGGGAAGTGCTTAAGTATGGTTAATGATTCTTCCGCATAATTTTAACTACTACGTCATCTACAGTGGGGACTAGCCTGAGCATTTTCTGTTGATACATGAATTTAAAGGTTGCTTGCTCGTCAAACTGTTTACCTTAACAGAAGACTTCATTCATACATCAAATGATGTAGATTTGTTTCTATCAAGGAATCATATTATTTCTCATTTTTTATGTGCATTTTTTAGATATTGTTCTATAGTTTCTTATTGAACATTCAGCTTATAATGGACTTTTGTCTTATAGGTGTTCTTGGATAAC
Source organism: Ananas comosus (assembly GCF_001540865.1). Classification (NCBI taxonomy): domain Eukaryota; kingdom Viridiplantae; phylum Streptophyta; class Magnoliopsida; order Poales; family Bromeliaceae; genus Ananas; species Ananas comosus. The sequence goes on along the minus strand of NC_033643.1, from coordinate 1,094,324 downwards.
TGTATATCACGTTATCATTTTAAAAAAGTTGAAACAGGAGCTGCAATTGGAGCAATTGGTGCACAGAGTATAGGAGAGCCTGGAACTCAGATGACTTTAAAAACATTTCACTTTGCTGGAGTTGCTAGCATGAGTATCCTATGCCTATCTACAGTCCAGTATACATTATTATTCTGTTCTTTTATGTCCATCTTTGTTATCTATATTAGCTTTGGCAAGACTATCTTCTTAGACATTATTCTTTCGTTGCAAGTCTTTAAGCTTCATTTAATCTGGCAGTAAGAAGAATTAGTAGTGTCTTCTCTGTTCCTTAATTAGTCTGATATTCCATTTGTCAATGCAATATCTGGAGTTCGTCTATATGTCATTGTGCACAATTTGAAGGTCTATTTTATAAAAAAATTGATTTAGAATTTCCCCCCTCTCTCAGCATATGTACTACTGATTGTGTGTCTCAGGATGTATTGTTACTCGTTTAAAAAGAAAACACGAATTAAGAAATGAAAAGCTATTGTATTTTATTTGTACTTTGTCCATTCTTATCCTTCAACTCCTCTCTCTATACTTTGAAGTTTTTAAGAGATTTAACAAAATTTTTAACATTTTCTTCATAGGAAATCATCCAGTGATTGCATGCATCATTTTCCTCTTGTAGACTTGCATACAAGTTTTGTGATTTATATATGTTGTTCTGTTCTTGGGAGATAAAATCGGCCACTTGTCTTGCTATGACATATCATTGCCCAAAATTTATATGTTTACTTGATTTCTATGTCCGATAGATGTGGAAGCAATGTTCAAAAGTGATTCCTTAACTGAGCACTAGATGTCACCCTCGGGGTTCCTCGCATCAGGGAAATCATCAATGCGGCCAAAAATATAAAAACACCAATTATTACCGCCAAACTTCTCTCCGATCGTGATGCTTTATCAGCTAGTATAGTAAAGGGCTCTATTGAGAAGACTGTGTTGGGTGAGGTAAATTTCATGCTCTTTAGACATAAGATAAATGCTACACTTTACTTTTTTCTGTTTAGTAGTGTATTTCTTATATTTTCTTGGTTCTTGCATATTGGTGCTCAAGTACTTTTTCAGTACCTAGATGGCATTGTCATAGTTGCAAAAACTTTTGTAGCTTATCTCTCCAAAGTCCAAACCCTTGTAGAAGTATTTTGTAGACACGCTTTTCATCTGTTACTAACATCACTTTTTCTCACCTTTTGATATTCCTGTGCTTACTAAATTCCTATTTGATGTTTATACTTGCTTATATGGTGTTCATTGAATGGCTTGCTAGGGTATATTTGCAAACCTTCTTTGGTTATATTCTCTTGCACCAAAGTACTTTGTATCTTGCCCTTTATAATTGTAGTGCTGCTTAGGTCAGAACTCTGATTTTTTCTGAGACTAACATGAACTACAGATGTGTTGGATATACACATATGTCCTTCTATGCATATTGCATGTGATTGTTTTATTAACATTCTTGTGTCTTCTTGTATCCTCCCCGCAAGCCTTACAACCTCCTATAAGGCCAAGGCCATTGATATCATAATGTTCTGCAGGTTGCGAAAGCTATACAGATCGTCATTAAATCACATCGCCCTTATATCAGTGTAAAGCTTGACATGGGATTAATCAAAGCCTTGCATATGAGGATTTCTGCTGATAGTGTCCAACTTTCTATCTTGAATCATCCAAAAATAAAGCTAAAACCAGAGGTCAGAATTTTCCACCAAGACATGTTCTATGCATTCTTATTTGATCAGAATGTATGGAGATCCCTTAATTATATCTCATCTTGGAAACAGACCCCTCAATTATGGATTAATTTTGTGTGATTAACATCCCCTCAACTTTTGCTTGTTTTAATTTGAGTTACTTTATTTAGTACAGTGGTGATTCTTTCCAAATAATATAATGGCTCTACCTGCTTTTTAACTGATGGAGCTGTCATCTCTGTTAACAGTTAATGGTTGATAGATAGAAGTCATTTTACTAGTGCAATGCCCAACTCAACTATGGAAATAATCCAAATCAATGTGACTCAAGTTGAGTGGGCATCAGTCAGAGAAAAAGAAAACGTCGAGGGTCTATCTCAGAATGCGCATAGTTGAGGGTGTCTTGGTGCACTTTTGCCTCTTTATTTCTTGCACTTTTACCTGTTTATGTCTTTGTAGTTGTCGATGTTCATTTTGTAGCAAATCCTTTCAGCATATTCGTATCCTTCGAAGTGACAAGTTAAGAATATATGCTCCTGAAGCTGATAAGAGCCAACTTCAGTTTAGCTTGCACTCTTTAAAGGCAATGCTTCCAAAGGTTATTGTAAAGGTAAACTCTAAGAAATCTCTATCGTCTTAAAGTTCTCTTGCAAATAGTCCGAATTGCCATATAATTTTTGTGATTGATGGTTCAGGGTATCCCAACTGCAGAGCGTGTTGTTATCGACAAAACCAAGCAAGGAATTTACAAACTTTTCATAGAAGGGTGAGTTTGTACAATTTGTAGTTCTGTGAAATATTACTCACTCGTAATGTTCCTTTTTGACTATGTGAAGTTCGGAGTTTGGAAAGAAAATTATTATCTAGCAATCTAGCAATCCAGTATTTACTGATTTCACTTAACTGTAGTAAAATAGCTGATAGATACATTCTAAGACAATGTGCTGATAACAGCTGCCATCCCTTTCTGGAGATTATTTGTTTTTTCCTCCCTCACAATTAACCTCTTATTGTAGTTTTGAATAATAGAAATAATTGAATTGATATTTCTTGAAAATTGTAGCACAAACCTTTTAGCAGTGATGGGAACTCCTGGGATTGATGCGAGAAATACCAAGATTAATCACGTTATTGAGGTACATGAAACGCTTGGAGTTGAAGCAGCAAGGCAATCTATCATTGATGAAATTCACGACACCATGCGTAACCATGGAATGAGCATCGACAAGAGACATATGATGCTTCTGGCTGATGTGATGACTTACAAGGTCAGTGTCAGATGCTCTCTGTTTTCTGTAACCTCTTATTTTCTAGAGGTCATGTGGCTTTTTAAGTAAATGCGCGGAGGTCCCTTCAACTAGAGGCCACTTTAAAATAGGTCCCTCAACTTTATTGTTTTTTATTTACAGGATGTCTAATTTTGATTGTGTTGGGTTGAAGTATTCCTGTCAGTTAAATCGGTGATTCCAATGAAACGCTGTTTGCTGTTGGTTGTTAACTAATTTGCTGAAATGACAGTTTTTCTTGCTGACAAGTGGGTACAACTATCAAGTTCGATGAAATCAACATTAAATTTAACATAATTTCCAATTCTGCTGAAAGAAATAACTCAAATCTAAATGATCAAACGTTAAAAGGTGCCAATAAGAAAAAGGGTAAACTTCAATTTACCCTATTGTGGTTTAGCGCATTTTCACTTTGTTATCATGTGGTTCAAACAGTTGCACTTAATTACCTTGTGGTTTAGCGTGTTTTCACTTTGCCATCATGTGGTCTAAAAAGTTTCACTTAACTATCCTGAGGTTTTATTTTTGTTTTACTGCAAGAATCTTTAGTTAATCAAAATATCAACATGTGGTTTTCAAAAACTTTCATTTTGCTGCCCTATTTGATGGTAGGTCTTTTCGGCGAAACAAAAATAAAATCACATGGTTGTTAAGTGTTACTTTTTGAACCACGGGAAAATTGAAGTTTACCCTAAAAAAAAGACACTCAGGAGAGCTATTTTAGAATACTTTATAATTAAGGGGTTTCGAACACTTTTACCTACTTTTTTTTTCAATTCTGTTCTAATTTGCTAAAAAGCCTCTATGGTTCACTTTGTTATTGCTTCGATCAGGGAGAAGTTCTTGGAATAACAAGATTTGGCATTGCGAAGATGAAGACCAGTGTTCTTATGCTAGCATCCTTTGAGAAAACTGCAGAACACCTTTTCAATGCTTCATACAGTGGTAGGGAGGATAAGATTGATGGAGTAAGTGAATGCATCATTATGGGTATACCAATGCGGCTGGGAACCGGAATCCTCAAAGTTAAACAAAGGTACATTCATTAAATAGTTTGGTTATGTTAATATTGTTTATTTTTTTTGGCATTTTACTGAACAGAAACGACTTTATCGACTTTCAAAGATTGAGAAACCAAAACTGAACAAAGCCAAACTGATTATTTTATTTTTTAACAATATTTTCTGGGGATTTTAAGTTCTGAATAATAATTTTCATATTGATGTGTTACTTTTCCATTTTTACTCATATTGCTGGAGTATGTTGACTTGTATGGTGATTGGTGAATAGATATTTGATGACTTCTTTGCTGCAGGCTTGAGCAGATACCCGATTTTAAATATGTGCCTGGTCCAGTTTTGAATAGAAGTAATATCTAATTGGCCCAAGGCATCAGCTTCACATAATCAAACATATATTTTGCTTCATTTAGTGACTGCCGTTTCATATTACCCAGGTATGATTCTCTTTCCCGCCCTACTTGCCACTTTAGAAGGAAATAGAGTAGTATGTATTTCATATTTCACCAATAGTATCTTACCTCTATTTTGCTATTCTCAGATGCCTTGGGTTGGTCGCGTCACAGGACCTGCTACTTACCTTCTTTCCTAGAGTTCTCTAATGGTGCGTAGGAACATTATATGATCACGGTCGGGTATGCTCACCACATGCTAAGTTGTAGCGCTCTTCAGCTACAGAAAGTTTCATAATAGCGAAAATGTACATATTTTTTTTCTAGAGTTTTCTTTTTGTGCGCTTTGTGCGACAGCAGTGAATAATTGCGATAATCAGTATGTTTAGCTCTGCTGAAAGAGTTTTATGTGCCGTTTAGGTATTAGTTCACAAAGTCCAATCTGTGGCCTGTGGATAACGGACGAAGAATGTGCAATACTCGGGATGTATATATATTTTTTTCTTCTAAACAATGATAATCAAATATTATTCTCAAATTCGTAGTGGCTTTATGCTACTCAATTTGTTATGATGTCTACAAAGGAAATGAACTTCTGGGAATTAACATACATGTGAAGAATTATCTGACACACATTACAGCACTCAGTTGACTAGTTTTAGCAAATTCTTCATGGTACATTTTACACTCCAAATCCACTCGGCTTTGCACAGCATATACTATGAACAGGATTCTCAACTCGTAAGAGGAAGGACCATGTGTATTTACAGAGGAAACATTTAATCATTCCAGCACTCAAACCATATGCAAATCAAATCCGCTTGTTGCCTCTCATTCTCCTTCACGTGAGAAACTCAGTTGTGGCGGCTTCCGAATACTTGCCCGTCGATTCCCCTTCCTCGTCCTCGCTGAAGTGGTCCTCTCGCACGTTGAGCGTGAGCATGAGGCAGACGAGCCAGAAGAGGGATGCGTCGAGATTTACAAATCCCGCACCGCCGAACAGGCCCGTCTTCGCCGTGGGGCATTGCGACTCGAGGTTGTGGTGCACATTCCTTATGTGGTGAAGAGCTTCAGTTAATGTTGCCCACAATGTCATCCCTGCACCTGCCAAGCTCACCCCCCTACATGAACAAATTTAGAATCAAACAATCATTCTCTTCAATCCAACGTAGTAGCTCACTTGTAATGTATCTGTCATTCTGATTAGATTCGCCTGTTATCGACCGCAATGCAGTTTCCCTTTTCTCTTTTCGGTTTTTTAAGAGGTATCGAGCACCAGAAATGCCACGATTCGAAGCCAAGACCTCTGTTAGGAGTCAAGGGCACCAAAACTGCTCGACTACGCCTCGATGCATGTTATAGACGGCAACGTAGTTGAGTTAACTTATCATTGAGAAAAACTTACACGGCGACGTTGAAGAAAACGAATAACAACGTGCTTTGGAAGAGAACGTTCTTCGGTATGGATTTGCCTTTATAAGGGAAGAACAATGAGAGGACTCCTATCACCGCACAAATGATGATCGCGATGGTCGATAGGGCTCCTAACGCGACCGTCGGATCATTTGGGAATTTGCATATGACAACATCCTTTCCTTGGATTGGAGTTCCAGATGGTGGCTATAAGAACAATCACAAGAAAGATTGAGCAAGAGAAATTAACATTTCAAACATGCATGCATTTGTTATCTCAGAATCTCAGATGTGTAGATTAGGAAAGCGATTTTTGAAAGCCAACCTTCTTCAATTCGGCGAAAACGTCGAAAAGAAAAGATAGCACGCCGAAGAATAGCGTGGCAACGGCGAATTGCGTGGTTTGATTCAAGGCCATTTTTATTTCCTTTTCGATTTATTACCACCAAATTACGGCCTCAATGGGACTCCTGAAAATAGATTCATCAGAGAAAAGAAAAGAGTTATATTCAAGAAAAATGGAATATGGTGGTGAAAATATAGTTCATCTCTAAAACTTTTTGCCATTGTAACAATACAAAAGTTATTAATACATTCAGATTAATTATTCTCTCTCTATATGGAAATTTTACCATACTATAAGTGGTTATAACACAAGACACGAATTGAAAATTGAATACTCAAACCGCTTGTAAAAATTTTTAATCATAAAATTATTTGCATAATAAGTTTTAGATACAAAAAATATTACGGTATTTGATCACCATGCCTCTTCTTCTTCTTCCTATTATTATATAATGAAAGTTTTCATTGCAAATTATAAAAGCTAAAAATCTACATTTAACGCATGTAATTTCCTCCAATGAAACAACGTAAGAAACTAACTATTCAACAAATCAACCTTGTTAAAAGAAGAACAAGGAATTAACATTAGAAAAGATTAAATTAATTACCTCCTCGGATTCTTTGCAATGAAGAAGTTTTTATATCTTTTTAGAAATTATTTTGCCAAGAACCGGTGGAGGGGCCTCCAATTGAGCGAGTTATTTCGGGAGAATTAAGTCCCTTAAATAAACAAAAGCACAAGGGCTATTTCGTAATTAACCGAAAATTTGTGGGGGGTTTGCATTGTTCAGAAATAGCATGTGGTGTTGTACGCAACGAGATTCTATCACCAATTTACCACCCCCTAAAAATGGAAATTATTCTCTGCACCTGGTGTATAAGTACGACTCATGCACCACACATCTAAAATTATATGATAGAGGTTTTAAAATCAAAATCAAGCCTTTTGATGTATTCTACGACGTTCAAACACACCTAATAATCCACAAACTTGTATGTTCTCAATTAAAGTTTGATTTTTAAGTCATAAGTTGCAGATGAACACCAGGTACAGGCAAGGATTGTAAAGAACAAAATTATTCTAATTATAGTTTGATTCCGTTGGTTTCGTTTTCTATTTTACGAAAGAATATGGATCGTAGGGAAGGTTTCTAGCTATAATTTGAGCTCTGCCAACTGCAAAATTACGAAATTGCCCTTCCACGGATCCAGCCACATAGATGTGTTGCCAAAAAGGGGAAAGGATCAGTTCATGCGAGATCACACCATTGCTACATATGGACAAGATCCAAATATCAGTTCAAAGTTCATAACCAAATCATAAACCACATAATCACATACCACCACTTAGGCTCCAATTCAGATTACGGGAAAGGTATGTTACGTACGGTGAAAATATACAGCAAATGACAACATATTGCGCAGATTGCATTGATTAGCTTAAGATATTAATTCTGTGATTTCGCCTAAATATCAAAAAGTGTATTTCTATATATTTCTGTCTCAACTCTAGAAAATAGGCCCCCTGAGAAAAAAAAAAAAATTGAAACGCCGTACGGGCCATGCCCAATCGCGAGGAATGCAGCAACCGTCTTTGTTTTGCCAAAGTGATTTTGGTTGGCCCGCGGGTTTAGGGCTTAATTGGGCCCAAGATCCAATTCTTTTTCTCGGCCTAGTTTTGGGCACAAATTGGCCCACTAAGATGTATTCAAATTGAGAGGCGTAAGCAAAATCAATACCCTAATTACCTGTTTGGGATCAGTTCGCGAACAGCTTCTACACTCAAGAAGAAAAAGTCAGATGTTTAGTTTTAGTAAACATGTACTATCCATAGCATGAGTCACAATTGGTGTGTGTGCGTGTGTGTGTGTGCAGGCGTGTAGAAAAGTCTCTTTGACGAGCTTATTGAGAGGATTTCAAGTACAAAGATGTAAGCATTTATCTTTGGACAATGCAATCCAAACGACAGTACAGTAGAACGACTTCTCTTCTAAACCTGATTATCACGATTCTCGATTTGGGCCTAATCATATGTTGATATTTCTTATAACAACAAGTCGTTGCTCGTAAACATTGCTTTTTAGAATTAAACCGCTAGTGGTGTAGTGGTGAAGTGCCTAAGAGTTGATCGATTGATCTTGAGGGTACGGTTCGAGCACTCAGTTGTGTGCTTCAATTTAGAGCTTGTGCCGTTAATTTTAGGTTTAGTATACATATAGATTCTTAGAGAGAGTTACTATATATTTAGACAGGCTTGTAGATAACCTAAACATTAATTAAATATAAGAAGCAGTTAAAGTAACATTCTATTATTTCGACAAAATGAGATTAACATTAACATAAGGGGGCACAACATAAATGTGCCCCACGTGGTTGTAAACTTGTAATGGTCACACACAAGTATATATACAATGTTAATCCACTCCATTAAATTACTACCACGTACTCAAGTAACTCTAAATAAATAAGTCACAATAAATTAGATCGTGACGTATTGCATCAAAATGATAGGATCGAAGTCCAAGTCAAAAAACTTAGTTAGTTATGATGATAACATCCACACCCACACAAAAAAACAAAACAAAAATAATTAAAAGAAGAAGAAAAAAAAAAGTTGGTAAAAAGCAATTTTCTTTGTTTTAGGTAGTATATCTTATCAAACAATTCGGGGGTTATATGGTGAGATCATAACACGGAGTGAAAAAGACATCATATATATTTTCAATTGCATGATAATGGCTTGTAGATAACAATGGAATTCAAAAAATAGTAAAGCAATTAAATAGGATAGCAACTCTTTTTTGTTTTTTTTTTTTTGTTATTTTACTTATTTGTATTTGTCATAGTTCAGTAGGAAATGGATTGCTTTGTCTTTGACTATGAATTGGACAAATTAATATCTACCAACCACTCCTCTCATGACTCTAACATAATTGGCGAATAAAAGAATAATAATGGAGTTTTCATTCCCAAGAGAACTTAGAATAGGATTTTGGGCCTTTAATTGGATTTTTCCTATGCGCTAGCATAAATGAATTAAAAAAAAAAAATCTTGAACAGCCTACAGGAAAAAAAAAAAAAAAAACACTTTTGCAGAAACTTAGCTACGCACTGAACCCAGTCGACATAGCTACTTTATTGGATTTGGTTCGGGTAAAGCTTGTCACGAGCCCTAACTAGGATTCGAGCCAAAACTGGTCCAACCGAGCCTAACATCATCCATTGCAACGACCCATTGGGCCAAAGCGCTTCTGTGGTTGCAAAAAGCTTTTTTTTTTTTTTTGGAGAGAGAAAGATAGCATACTATCCGCTTTATTTATTTTTTTTAGAAATAAACTTAGCTGAAAATGTGAATCAATTAGGATTCGAACTTGGGACTTCGGATATCAACCACCGAACTTTTTGCCACTTGCGTTAGGAACAGTCGGTGAAAAATTGTTACTTACAGCTCCAGTGAAGCAAAGATTGAAAGATGGATTGAAGCTATTGATTGCTCGCTCATTTGCATTGTGATTCTGAATTTCTTTTATACTTAATTCATATCACAGTTACGTTGTTTTCATTTAAAAAGACGAAATGTGCATTCCAGGAGGAGAGAGAAAAGCCAAAACAATTAGACAAACAAGGACACATTTTAATGCTATGTGCATGTGCAGCACACATGAGAATCCTCAAACTAAGTGGTCACCACACAAAACAAATCAAGCAAATAGAGGTGTAGATTTAAAGCAAAATATTTAAGTTGGTGACAAATTAAACAGTTTGTTTCCAACGCAGCACCTCCTCAGTAGAAGTTGGTGGAGAAGCCTCCTCAGAGTGGTCCCTCCAAAACACCAGACATGGCACATGCCAATTGGGTAAAGTCGACAACACAGATTACATCATTGCCTCTGATCTGTGTAGGGGTGTAAACGAACCGAACACGAGCGAGCTGGGGTCGGCTCGCGCGTGTTCGGCTCGTTTAATAAACGGGCGAACACGAGCTGTCGTTAAAGTATCGAGCCAAAAAATTCAGCCGTGTTCGGTTCATTTATAAATGAGCCGACCGGAGCTGGCTCAGAGCTTGCACCAAACGAAAATAGTTAAAAATTAGATTCAAAATATATAAAAAATAAATTATAACATCTTTCATGTAGACTTTAATGTTAATAGTTGAAAATTAAATAAATGTTTTCTTTATAATTGGCTGCCTAATTTTTTATTTTGCTAAAAATTAAATATAAACATACTATATACTATATAATTATTACTTTCATAATACTATATAAATATAAATTAATAAATTATATAAATATTAAATATTGTATTCGGCGCTGTTATTTCGAGCGAACAAGCGAGCCGGCGACACAACCTCGCGGTTCGGCTCGTTTCTAAACGACGCGAGTAGATCCGAGCTCATTTCGAGCCGAACACGAGCTGGCTCGCAAACAGCGAGCTAGATTGCCACCCCTAGATCTGTGTATGCATCAATATTAATTACATATGAGAACAATTAATGTAGATTAGTTGAACTAAAAACCATGGCAAATTTTAATTTATTCTCCTATTTTTGTTGTTCTCCTCCTCCTCTCATTAAATATTGTTGTTGTTGTTGTTGTTACAAACTTTATTATGATTTCTTTTGTAGTATACAAATATAGTAGCAGTTGTTGTGATGTTTAAGTATGCTGAGATTCATAGAAATCATTCTGCAGTGTCTTATAGAACCAAAAAGTATTAAAAAAAAAAAAGAGAAAAAAAAAGAGGAGACATGTTAAGGATCACTCTATTTCATGATTGAAGCTTATTTAGAATGTTACCTTTTGAATAAAATTAGAAGGAAAAGTATCAAATTTAAGCTATTCTAAAAAGCAAGTTAAAAAATACATTAAAATTTGCTGTGCTCAGTATTCATGGGAGAGAAATGTAGGTAACATGTGAAGACAAAATGTGTGGCAACTAACATTGTTAAAGTCAACATGATAAGAAGAGACAACTCAACTATCTTAAAGAGTACTATATATGTATATACAGCATCTAGAAGAATGTCCTACATATATATATGAGACTAAAATAAATAAATAGTTCCCTGTTCACAAAGATTTAATTTTGTCAGAGAACTGAAAGAGGATTAATGAAAATTATTATATATGCTTCTTAATTAACCTCTCTTGAAGTTGATCATTTCAGTGCTTTTAAGAAACACACTGGAAAAAGTTGCATGACTTTGTTAGAGGCACTTACCACATATAATTCATCTCTACTGTGGAAAATTTTAAGTTGTTTTTGACATGTATAACTAAGTAACCAATTAGATAAAGTAATTATAAAGAACAAAATGGTCTTAGATCCCCACCAAACCTTTATTCCCCTTAATAAATAAAAAGGAAAAGGAAAAAAGAATCTGACACTTGTTTCTTTAAGCATCCAAAATACACAATTTATGTTAAGAAATAAGCTAAAAGCATTGATAATAGGTTATTAATTAGGCAGCAATCATGAGTATTATGAATAGTTTTTGGTAGGTAGCATGGATAGTTAGCTGTTTTAAAACAAAACAAACATTTCCAAGCAGTAATGTGATATTACTATCTCTTCAAAAAAATAGAAAAAAAAAAAAACATATATAACTCTCCAATTAACTCCCTGGTTTCCAAAGATATATATAAAAAGTTTTTCATTAACAAAATTTTTCTTCTTCCGTTTTCTTTGGTATTCAAACTTTGACTCCAACAAATTTAGCAAGCTGGATTAATAACCAGCTTGCAAAAATTTAGTTAAGTATATCAATTTTTAGAAAATAGACGCGGTTTAGCAGCTCAGAGCCATAGTATGGAGATATGTGCTTAATTTATAAGCTTGACTAAACACATAACATCAATTAAACCACAAAATGTTGGCCCAAGTTCAACTTGTAACATTACTAAATTAGGATTAATTGACCTCCACAACATAGCCATTAATTTAATAAGCAATAACAATAGTTAAACTTTTGGTATAACCCAAATTGTCTACATTTTATTTATAAGAGAGGAGAGTGCTCACTACATGCAGGTATTTTCGAACAAACATTAATTGTTGATGATTACATGGTGAAGGTTGTTCGGCGCGCTTTAGACCATCTGATTGGTGATAAATATATATAACATATTATTTGTAGGAGAGTGGAGTGTTAGCTTAAATGGGTCAGTATCTTGTCCTGTGGTGGAAGGTCAAGTTGGGTCTTGTCATATTCGAAATAGTGTGAGTATGAGTTGGGTCGAGTCTTGTTCGAAGTGGCATGAGACTGGATGAGCCTAGCCACAATCGAAATTCGAGGGCATTGTACTATAAGTGAATTGATTGTGTATTTCCAACAGTTCAAAATTTTGAAATTAATGGTTAGCACCAACGATCCGACAAATAGTATCAGAGCCAGAGGTTACATGTTCGATTCCCGCATGTTGTAAATTTGTGCAGATGCCGAAAGAAAATTGTTGGCTTAAATAGGGTAACATTTTGTCCTACGACGTGAGGCGGCCAACATGCTGTATGTCCTATGGCGTGAGGCTAGGTTGAGCCGCCAACATGCTGTCTGTCCTATGGCGTGAGGCTAGGTTGAGCCGAATGTTTGAAGTGGCGTGAAGGCTGACAACATCCATTATCGCCTATAGGCTTATTTAGAGGGTTAATAACAGATTACAGATTCATTAAATCTAGTTAACTTCAGTTAATGAATCTCGACCACATCCTCCAAAACTCCCCACATATTAAATTAACTCTTAGAAATCTTTGGATACCTTAATTCTAGTCTAGAAAATATATTGTAACTTACGAATGCTTACTATTTTTTCACTAGAGCTATCTAAATAGGCATATATTTGGACAAGTAATTTGTTCAAATTCATGTTATCTTTTTCATTATCTATGGATAAATAATGTCACCTGCATGCTTATTATGGAAAGTGTTACACTTGTTTTTATACGATCATCCCAGATTTACTTCAAAATATAGGATGCGTTGAGATGTAGGTGAAAATAAAAGAATTAATGGTTTTTGGCAACATAACCCAAACTTTAATTTTACCTCAAAAAAAGGATGTATATACAAGAGTCTTTGTAAAAGACACGTACGTCCTCATATTACGCCCTCTTTAGCGTGTTGTTTAAGTTGTTCCTCATAGAATTTATGTTGTTTAATAATAAGAGAATTAATCCACACCCATGTGTTGGGTGCTATTGTATTGTTAAAGGATTGGTTAGTCGTACCAATTGTAAAACATTATGCAACAACCTTTTGAGAACATGAATTCACCAAAAACAAAATAAAATACATATGTTTCAATCATAAAAAAATGAAAATAAATATAAAAAATATATGGTTCAAACCAAACAGGGAAGAGTTGAACAAGGAGAGTGGGGCACCTCTCTCTCTCTCTCTCTCTCTCTCTCTCTCTCTCTCTCTCGTCAAAACGTGCGTCCCAATTTGCCACGACATTGTGAGTGCATGTATTTGTATGTGCACGACTTAGTCTCACCACGAGAAAATAAGAAAATGATATATCTCTTCTGATTAATTAATTATATAAATTATTCATTTCAGATTGAGAAGATGGTATATCTTTCAAATATCTGTTTTTAAAAAAATTAAATTTATGTAGTTTATTCTTGTCCATTTGAATGGATTTGGTCATTTGTGGTGTCCATATTTTACATTTTACACTAAAAATAAAAATTTATTATACGTCACTCGTGTTAATTGGACGCTTTTTTTATTGTAATAAAAAAGATAAATTAATTACAAAATATCTAGCATTACTCATGCTATTAAAATTATAGAGTATATAGACCAATCAAAATACATTGCTCACTAATTTGAGTGGTTGAATTAAAAAGCTCTTTATTTGGGGGTTAAAAAATTGTTTTTGAGAGGTTTGCATTGAACCCAAACTAGTTAATCAAGTTGCATCACTATTCGCTCTTAAGATTGGATCAGATTATAGACCAGATGGATTAATAATTAGATGGGTCCGTGTTAAACTACTTAATCATATTGAAAATGTGGAATAATCAAATTAGCATGTGTTTAATTCTGTAGATTTAATTGTTACTTTATTTAATTAGCGCAGATCACCAACATAAATGACGATCCTGACTAAACTGCGCGCATCGACGGAAAACGACGGACGTTGATGCAATGTTAGCATCAGGAAATTTGTCTACATTGGATTGTGAAAGCTATGTTCTTCTGTAGATTGACCATGCATTAACTCATACTATGGACCACAAACCAGTTGTGCTCACTACATTTGTGAATTATTTGGAAGTGATGTAAATAGATTCCTACTTAAATGTATCTAGCTTTTGTATCTAATCACTAACATGTAGCATTCAGAATCTTACTTTAATATATATATATATAGATATAGATATATATGTAGATTTGTAATATTTGTTGATTTATTTTTTAGATAAAACAAATAGAGTTTTCTAGATCTCTAGAATAGCTAATATGATTAAAGAGTGTACGAAGAAAATCCGTGGTGGATCAACTACATGAAATATTTCACAAAAACTGCTTTGTATTTTTATGAGCTTAGACTAAAAAGATGGTTTTTTTACTAAATAGAGAATTAATAACAAGGCATGGAGTAGTATCTAGATAAGAGTATTAGAGACCACTACAACAAAAACGGTGTATAGCGATACTTTTAAATATTGGTACATATCAGAAAAAATATAGCTGGCTAAATTACCGACACTTTTAAAAAATGTTGCTATATATGGGGTCGCTAGGTATATAGTGACAGTTTAAGAATGTCGCTATAATCTAAAAAGAGTGCTGCTAATTTACCAACACTTATTTAAGTATTTTGTAACCGCCGGAATATTACCTCGTTAATTGCGGTAGCGGAGGAGGAGAAGAGCGAAGAGCTCTTCGTCTAGGGTTTCAGTGAATTGAGTGAGGGGAGAAGGGGAGATGGTGATTGATTTTTTTTTTCTTTTTTCTTTTTTGTTTGTAATCGGGCCGAATGAATTGGGTGAGGTGGGTTGAGTAGAGTAATATTTTATTTTTGGTTGGATTGGGTTTTATATTCAGGCCTTAGTAGATTTTTTTAAAAGTTTTGGTATAAATGGAACATTTATACAAAAGTGTCCCAAATATGTGTCCCTATAATCTAATTCTGTTGTTGTGGACCAACCTAAATTGTCATTAATATTTGTTTTATAAAATGTCTTAAGAAAAAAAAGAGAGAAAAAAAATTCGATCATATATATATATATATTTTATTTTATCATTTTATGCACCAACCATGGAAGGGTTACATATATTCATTTGGCAATTAACTTTCACAAGAAAAATATTTTCGTGAAGTTGAATAACTTTTCACTTTTTGGACTAGCAAATTTTGAAACTCTAAACTTCGTACTATGCAATGACTAGGAAAAGTACACAATATCCTCAACTTAAAGTGAAGTGAAAATTGAAAGCAACAAATTGTGCATGCAAATGATAATAAAAATTAGAAACACACAATGAACCTATTATAGGTATTATTAGGGGTGTCAACGAGCCGAAGAGGAGCGAGCTGGGGCCGGCTCGTGTTCGGCTCATTTGTTAAACGAGTTGAAAAATTCAGGTTGTGTTCAGCTCGTTTACTAAACGAGCGATTCGATCTCGAGCTCATTTCGAGCCGAACACGAGCTGGCTCGCGAACAGCAAGCTAGATTGCCACCCTAAGTATTATTATCTATAATTACAAGCCCAATCACCAACAAATTAAGTTAAAATTAGCTAGTCAACTAAAATNAGAGTTATTGCAATACCATTAATTCTGCCTTCACATGCTAATTACATGCATGGCATAATTGGATTGATCTGATACATCTATGTAAGATTAATTTCCGTTACATGCAATATTTTCTTGGAAGTGCTTTTGGATTCTAATGAATAAAGGTTCTGTTGTGGGTCATTAACCTTAACTCTTCCTTCCTCCAGATGCTTACGTGACATAATCGGATTTGGTCCGATACAATTCTTTGTGTATATAATCTCTATTGCATGCAATTAATAGTTCCTTCGAAATGCTTTGGACCTCATGAATAAAGATTCACTACAACAAAACCGGTTTATAGCGACACTTTTAAATATTGGTACAGATCAAAAAAAGTGCTGTTAGCTAAATTATCGACACTATTAAAAAGTGTTGCTATATATGTGGGGTCACTAGGTATATAGTGACAGTTAAAGAGTGTCGCTATAACCTAAAAAGAGTGCTGCTAATTTAGCAACACTTATTTAAGCATTTAACAACCGCCGAAACTCTATCTCGTTGGCTGCGGTAGCGAAGGAAGACGAGAGGGAAGAGCTCTTTGTCTAGGATTTCAGTGAATTGAGTAAGGGGAGAAGGGAAGAAAAGAAGATGGTAATCGATTTTTTTTTTTCTTTTTTCTTTTCTGTTTGTAATCGGGCCAAATGGGCTGGGTGGATGGGTTAAGTAGAGTAACATTTTATCTTTTGTTGGATTCGGTTTTATTTTTGGGCATTAGTAGATTTTTTTAAAAGTTTTGATATAAATGTGACACTTATACAAAAGTGTCCCAAACATGTATCCCTATAATCTAATTCTGTTGTTGTGGACCAACCTAAATTGTCATTAATATTTGTTTTATAAAATGTCTTAAGAAAAAAAAGAGAGAAAAAAAATTCGATCATATATATATTTTTTTTATTTTATCATTTTATGCACCAACCATGGAAGGGTTACATATATTTATTTGGCAATTAACTTTCACAAGAAAAATATTTTCGTGAAGTTGAATAACTTTTCCCTTTTTGGACTAGCAAATTTTGAAACTCTAAACTTCGTACTATGCAATGACTAGGAAAAGTACACAATATTCTCAACTTAAAGTGAAGTGAAAATTGAAAGCAACAAATTGTGCATGCAAATGATAATAAAAATTAGAAACACACAATGGACCTATTATAGGTATTATTAGGGGTGTCAAAGAGCTGAACATGAGCGAGCTGGGACTGGCTCGTGTTCGGTTCATTTGTTAAACGAGCTGAAAAATTCAGCTCGTGTTCGGCTCATTTACTAAATGAGCGATTCGATTTCGAGCTCATTTCGAGCCGAACACGAGCTGGCTCGCGAACAGCGAGCTGGATTACCACCCTAGGTATTATTACCTATAGTTACAAGCCCAATCACCAACAAATTAAGTTTAAAATTAGCTAGTCAACTAAAATTACCTTGTAAGGATTTTTATATACAATTTGATCCTGTTATTCATCTTATAGTTCGAGACATGTTTTGTCGTCCATCTGATAGTGAATGATTCTCTGCTTTAGAAACATTAATATTACTACTAAATGGGGCTGGAAAATTCTCTTTACCATATTATAAACATTGTTCATCAGTAGAAAAGCTTTATTCTTTTGGGTAGAGAATTCAAAACAATTTTCTTTTTGCGCCAAGATGCATGTAAAGCAGAAGAGGAAATGCACAACAACCAAAAGAGAGTTTTAGTACAAGAGGCTACAGCTAATGTAGGGTCTTAAATTAAGAAAAAGATGTACGCGATCTTGCTTTTGACGTATGATAAGCATATTATTAGTCAAATTACATATATTCAAACCAGTTTTAACCAAAAACTCTTCTTAAGTCCGAGTAATAAAGAACTTTTCCTTGCATATATATGTTACTGATAAGTGATAACAGAGTTTTCATTACAGCTGCTACGTACATTAGCACACATTATTTTTGATAAAATAGATACATTTAAGTACACAATTATTATTATTTTTTTATATTGAAGTCGTTTATCCATTACATATTCTTTTTGCGCAAAACTCTATGATCCCAATACATACGACACCCTTATTACACAATTGATTTGAGATTGTAATNATTTTTTTATATTGAACTCGTTTATCCATTACATATTCTTTTTGCGCAAAACTCTATGATCCCAATACATACGACACCCTTATTACACAATTGATTTGAGATTGTAATAAAAATTTTAAAAAAAAATGAATAGGTCGCGATCCTTCTGTTATTGAGAAAAATACAGGTTAGAGAGATTAAGTGAGATCGGACGGACGGCTGAGATCGCTCAGACCACTTGATCAAGCGCCCGAGTCCACCCGAGTGCATGCATCATGCATGGAGGTTAGACATACGGTCCACGTCGTGAGCTGGCACGCACCGATATCTAATCGGACGGCCCACGTGACGCCACGTGATGTGGTCGATCTCTCGCTTCATCTCCCGAACGAACGCCTTAAAAATAGAAGAGAAATTGGCGAAAGAGAAGTTGGGGTTCGTACGAGACAATCGACCCAAAAACTCGCTCGCTGTAGATGCTCTCTGCGGGGAGTACGTACAAAACCTCTATGCGGATGCAAACAAAACATTTATTACGGTGCCATATATGCATTTTCACTCGATCGTCCTTAATTGTACCTTTTTTTTATGTACCTTTTTTCTATGTCATTAATTGTTGATGGATCACTGAAAGTACTATCTGTTATTAAATTTGCACCACTGTAATGCTAGATTTTTTTTTTTTTTTCGCTTTCGAGACCCATGTTGTCTCACCTCTGTAGCTTAGTTCACTCTTTCAATAAATGAAGCAGATAGCGCGCTACATATTCCTAAAAAAATAAAAAATAAAAATCTATATTTAACTCCCCTCCAAGTTTTAGTCACTAGCCCTTACAAAAATTTACCCACCTTTTTTAGTCACTAGCCCTTACAAAAATTTACCCACCTTCTCTAGAATAAGTGATAAATAATTTGGTGGTCGGTACTTAAGGTCCCAAACTCGAAACCTAATTATTTCACATTTTTAGTTAAGTTTATTTTTAAAAAAGATAAATGAAGCGGGTAGTATGTTATTTTTTTCTAAAAAAAATACTTACATAATTTTTTTCACTTTATTTTTCGTTCAAAAATTGTTAGATAGTTATTAAAAATAATCTAAAATATTTATTATATCTGTTTTATAGACAAAACTATCATATTAATTAACAAAGATTTATAACTAAATACAGAGTTTTCTTTTTTTAGAGGGCAAAGTATTTATTTTAGCGTAACGATTGATTCATATTTATATCAAATTATCAGCGCATCATTTCTGGAAGGATGAAGAGAACACTGCGAATTATTATTTTAAAATAAAATTTTTAAGAAACCAACAATAAAATAAAAAAGAAGAGAAAATTGGGAAAAAAAACAAAAAGAAAGTAAATCCAAAATTGCCATTCAAACAGCTGCTAAAAACAGCAAAGTGCA
The DNA here is from genome assembly GCF_001540865.1 of Ananas comosus. Taxonomy (NCBI): domain Eukaryota; kingdom Viridiplantae; phylum Streptophyta; class Magnoliopsida; order Poales; family Bromeliaceae; genus Ananas; species Ananas comosus. The sequence continues at coordinate 1,074,886 of NC_033643.1, read as the reverse complement.
GCTGCTGCTGCCGCTTCTGGCTCAACAAATCCAAACCGACCGAATTTGTTGTTTAATTGTTATCCGTTGCAGGTAAATTCGTTCGTAGCAAACCTAAACCTGGCGCGCCCGCATACATATTTCCTTTTATGCGGACGCTCGGACGAGATTTGGCGCGCCCGAAAGCATCAGCAGCAGCCGACACAGCCCAACCTCCAACGGCTATAATTTCCCACCCGCCCTCGCCCCGTCTCCTTCCCCACCCATCGATCATCGTCCCCTCTCTCTCTCCCTCTCTCTCTCTCTCTCTTTCTCCGAACGATGAAACGTTAATACGAATCCCGATCTCGTGGGCATTTCGTCGAAAGGGTCAAGGGCGCATCCTCCCCACTTCCCCCCGCAACCCACCGCTCCGCAATGGCGGCCGCCTCGTCCCACGGCTACGCCGACGTCCCCCTCGACGACATCCTCGCCCACGACCTCGAGACCGCCGCCGGCGGAGCCGGAGCCGGAGCGGGAGCAGGAGACGGCGTGGGGAGGCCGCCGAGGCCGGAGCAGACGACGAGGGCGTACGCGACGAGCATAATGAAGCAGCACTCGAATTTCGTGGCGGAGGTGCGGCACCTCGCGTCGCGCGTCTCGTTCAAGGTCGGGGAGGAGAGGAAGGAGGGGGGGGCCGGGGCGGCGCGGCCGAGGATGAGCCGGGCGCAGTCGAGCGCGCAGGTGGGGCTGAAGGGGCTGCGGTTCCTCGACAAGGCGTCGGGGGGCAAGGACGGGTGGAGGGCCGTGGAAAAGCGGTTCCAGCAATTCGCCGTCGACGGCAGGCTCCCCAAGGAGAATTTCGGCAAATGCATTGGTAAATTCTATCCCATCTCTCTCTCGATTCATGTAGATTTGTCCATGTGAGATTCGGAGAAACTGTAGATCTCATAGACTACTACTCCAATGCCGAGAAATTAAATTAGATTGAACATTTGAATTGAATTGCTATTTGAGTAGTGCCTTTTCTCTCATGAAAAACCGACGAAGTTTTCAAATGAAAAGCTTCTACTTTTTGAGCCCAGAAACTTACTATAGCTTTCCGCTGCAGTAAGAAGCTCCAAATGATTGATTGTTGAAGCTGTTTCAGGACGCGGGCTAAATTGGACATTTAGTAACAAATTCTATAGAATAGATCTACAAAGGTGTACTATTAGTTCTAACAATTCTGGTTGGAATCTGTTTCCTCAAGGGATGGCCGATTCTAAGGAATTTGCTGGAGAGCTGTTCGTCGCACTGGCGAGGCGTAGGAATCTCGAACCGAGTGATGGCATCACCTTAGATGAACTGAAGGAATTCTGGGAAGAAATGACCGACCAGAACTTTGATTCGCGGCTAAGGATATTCTTTGACATGTACAAAATCCATCCTTTTTTTATATTAAAAAAACAAAAAAAACAATACCAGTAGATGAGCAAATTTTGTGACATGGTTTTCTTGCTCTTTCTTGCAATATACAGGTGTGATAAAAATGGTGATGGAAAGCTCACAGAGGATGAGGTGAAAGAGGTTAGCAGTGAAACTCTTCTGTTTTAGATCCATCTATGTGTCAAAAATAATCTTCCACTACTTGTGATTTTGGATAGTAAATGATTCAGATTAGTGTTTCTTTCAAGGTTATTATATTGAGTGCATCAGCAAACAGGCTAGCGAAGCTAAAGAGCCACGCTGCGACGTACGCTGCTCTGATCATGGAGGAGCTTGATCCAGATGATCTTGGCTATATTGAGGTACTTACAAAAGATGAATTGAAGTTGGACTAATTGGTAAGAAGGTAGACTCTGATATATAATACTGAAAACTTCTCATCTCAACAGATTTGGCAACTCGAAACATTACTTCGAGGCATGGTGAGCATGCAAGGAAACGACAAGGCCCTAAAACGATCGAGCAGCCTTGCAAGAACTATGATACCGAGGCGGTATAGAAACCCTATAAAGAGATTTGTTACTAAAACTGCAGATTTTATTCATGAGAACTGGAAGAGGATTTGGCTTATTTCATTATGGTTGACACTGAATATATGCCTATTCATATGGAAATTCGAACAATATAAAAGGCGAGCGGCATTCGAGGTGATGGGCTACTGTGTGTGCGTAGCCAAGGGTGCAGCAGAGACACTGAAGCTGAACATGGCCATCATTCTCTTACCTGTTTGTCGAAATACACTCACACGGCTCAGATCGACAAGTCTTAGCAAAGTCATCCCCTTCGATGACAACATAAATTTTCACAAGGTATGGAGGGGTACATAAGTTGGGTTAATTGCTAAAATGGTCCCTAATCTTTTTAGTAGTAGGTTTTAGCACAGTCTCTGATTCAATTGTTACAACCTTTCGACTAAGTTTGTCGTTTAAAATGGACGGAAATGCCCATATAATCACCATATGAGCTGTCTAAAATTCGCTAATACAGCTGTTACATGACAGTCGCATGATATTTCTGTCGAATTTGATGGAGAATTTAGCGAAAGGTTGAGGACCAATTGAAAGGTTGAAAACCAATTAAAAGATTCAAAATCTGCTGAAAGAATCTTAATACACCATTAATGCTTCTTCTGTTCATCAACAATTTCTCAGGTCATTGCCCTGGCGATAGCAATCGGGACTCTTGTTCATACACTTTCTCACGTTACATGTGATTTCCCGCGGCTGATCAACTGTCCTCAATCCAAATTCATGATTACCTTAGGACCCAATTTTAATTACCACCAGCCCACATACCCATCTCTGTTAGCTAGTGCTCCTGGAGTTACTGGGATCCTCATGATCATCATAATGGCCTTTTCTTTCACACTCGCCACTCATTCTTTTCGGAGAAGTGTTGTGAAGTTGCCTTCGCCCTTACACCACTTAGCAGGATTCAATGCATTTTGGTATGCCCACCACCTTCTCGCGCTTGTTTATGTCCTCCTAGTTGTGCATTCCTACTTTATCTTCCTCACCCGGAAGTGGTACAAAAAGACGGTAAGTTTCGATCATGTTCTTCAGCTTAGAAAATTTTGATATGTCCTTTTTTCTCGGTGGACGATAACTAAGTTAGGGGACTTCTTTTATTCTCTGTTCAGACATGGATGTACCTCGCAATTCCAGTGCTCTTTTATGCCTGTGAGAGATTAATTAGGAAATTCCGCGAGAAGAACTATCGCGTGAGCATTGTTAAGGTAAGCTTATTCTGCATGAATATAGACTAGTTTCCAATGAGATTATCTTATCTTTTTTTTCTTCAGAATTAAACAACAAATTTTAAATGCAAATTTCAGGCAGCAATTTATCCAGGGAATGTCCTTTCCATACACATGAAAAAGCCTCCAGGTTTCAAGTACAAGAGTGGAATGTACCTGTTTGTGAAGTGCCCAGATGTTTCACCATTTGAATGGTATATAGTACTATAATCCATATTTACATATTTGTATAAGATGTGATTTCTTTTCCTATCTCAGCATCTAACTTTAATATTAACAGGCATCCCTTCTCCATCACTTCCGCACCAGGAGACGACTACTTGAGTGTTCATATCCGTACGTTAGGCGACTGGACGACAGAACTTAGGAATTTGTTTGGAAAGGTTGATTGAATTTGCCGATAATTACTTTTATTTTTAAAGCACAATGAACATAAAAGAGCAAAAAGATTTATGAAGGTTCATCTTGGTGCAGGCTTGTGAGGCTCAAGTTACTTCTAAGAAGGCTAGTCTTGTAAGACTTGAAACCACAGTTATAGCACATGCTGAGTTCGAAGAAACAAGGTGATTAGAAATTCAAAATATGAATATTTTTCATTGAAGTATTGTGACTAAGATTTACTGCCACAGCAAAAGCATCCAACTTTTCGTTTGCGATACACCCAGCTGCAGCTATGCAGAGTAAAGAAGCTAATCCAAAAGTTAGGCAAAACAGGCACTTAGTTGCCCTGATGAACATGATTTTTCCTTTTTCTGCTGCAGATTCCCGAAGCTCCTAATTGATGGTCCTTATGGTGCACCGGCGCAAAATTACAAGAAATATGACATTCTTTTGCTCATTGGACTTGGCATTGGTGCAACTCCGTTTATCAGCATATTGAAGGATTTGCTGAACAATATAAAATCCGATGAAGTAAATTCCAGTGTCATTGTTAGATTTCCCTTCTCATAGTATAGTACAATGACAGAAGACAATAGAAAAATTCTAACAGGACTTTGTTGAAACAGGAGATGCAAAGCATACACAAGCCTGAGATAAACAACGTGAAGGGTAATGTTCCGGGGAGGGCTTACTTCTACTGGGTGACAAGGGAACAGGGCTCCTTTGAATGGTTTAAAGGTGTAATGAATGATGTCGCAGAAAGTGACCACAATGTAAATCCTCAGTTTAAATCGTTGTCTTGTTTAGCCTAACTTTGCCATTCCTCCTACGAGGGCAACTGATGAACGATATATTTGAATGTTTTGCAGCACATTATAGAGATGCATAATTACCTGACTAGTGTGTATGAAGAAGGCGATGCAAGGTCTGCTTTGATCGCTATGGTTCAGGAGCTTCAGCACGCCAAAAATGGTGTTGACATTGTATCAGGAAGCCGGGTAAGTACTCGTCAAAATTATCTGAGAAAACACCAGGGCAAAAACATATGTAAATTTTATTAACTTTGGCTATTTTTTATTGCAGATAAGGACACATTTCGCAAGGCCAAACTGGAGAAAGGTGTTTTCTGATTTGGCCAATGCACACAAGTCCTCTCGTATAGGTAAAATCTATACTCAAATATTAGGGTAGAATGTAAGATTCTCTCTCGTATGTCCTGATATTGTGGCTTTGTCCCTGAACTTTCTCATTTATTATAGTTTACCCTAGCTGCTGAAAAACCTAACAACAAATGCTTTTCCCCCTGTAGAATGGCCATTCAACCTTGTTTCAAGTATTGAAACAAGAAAGCCATTTTACCGGAAACAGCTAAAATGGTCACTAACATGAAAAGTCTGATGTTTCGGGGGGTTAGTGATGGAATTGCAATATATGAGCAAAGTTCATGAACTTAGAGTGTTTCAGTTCAGCTCAAGTTGCAATATATGAGCAAGTTTCAAAACTAATGTTTCAGTTCAGTTCAAGGACCAAGCCACAATATTGGGATTGTAAGAAGACCATGCATACATTTTACTGCAAAGATTTTTCAGTATATTATGGTGCATAATTCGTGGCCTAGCTAAACAGAAAGAATTGCAGGTGTTTTCTACTGTGGATCTCCAACACTTACAAAGCACTTGAGAGATCTTGCGAAAGAGTTCAGCCATACCACCTCCACTCGATTCCATTTCCACAAGGAGAACTTCTAATGATAGTATATACTTTGTACAGGAGGAGAAACAAAATAGTGTATTACATGTTTTTGCTAGAAGCTTCGTGTACAGAATTTGTATTGTATGTTAGTATTTACATGATACATAGATTTAAGGGAAAATATATAGAGAGAGAATATATCTTGAAACAAAGAGAATTTGTTGTTACAATAATTCAGTTCCAGGAAGAGTGTTTTGAATATTTGACCTTTCTCTTCTTTTCTGTTTTTCTGCATGAGCTGTTCTTGAGCTTTGCCTCTGAATTTCTCTTTGCCTCTTTGTAGAATTTGAATCGTCCGTATTATGAAACGCTTCCTTACTTCCTTTTGTATTTTCATTTTTCCCCTTTAGAGCTTCTTGTGAGTTTGGTTCCTTTTTGAGTATCAATAGCTGATTACTCATGATGTCATTTGTTTCGGCTTGTTGAAGCAACTTTGGAGATTTTCCTTTGCTTTCTCTACTTTTATTATGGCATTTCCTTACATTACCTCCTGAAGTACTAGGAGGAGATTTCTCATGCTTACACCTTTGCAAAGCTAGGGTCTTGAGTGGGATGGAAATGTCTAGTGGAACAAGCACTTCCTCAAGCTCACGCCACTCGAGATCTTCGAGATCCCCATCTTCGTACACTATCCTATACCAATTCATTTCATCGTCATACTCAACCACTTTGCCAGAGTAATACCGATCTCCGAACAACTTCCGAACTTGCCTTCCTTCAAGCCACTCACCGAGAAAAGGATCAGATTCTGATTTCCTATTATTTTCTGTATTCACACGAACACTTGTCTCATAGTTAGGATTCACATCTGGCACACCATTAATTACGATAGCAGGCTCGCCAATGACCTTAATTACATCTGCAGGTGCCGAATCATCATTCTCTTTAATTGTCCCCATTACTCCAAATACTTGGGATAATAATTACAACCAAACTAGCAAAGGAAGTTACATGCTCATGTTATCCGAAAAATGCCACAGTTTAAGCTGCACGGAATGCAATATATTTAGAATATGACAGATATGGGAGAAAGAACAAAGTTTTGAAAGTATAGTTCATCAAAGGAGTATGCAACATTGAATATCATTTTCCTATTTTAATCAATATATATATATATATACACGTAATCAAAGCTCTATCATCAACAAGCCAAAGATGGAAAGTAACCAGCACAAAATTGTCCAATCCAATCACTACAATCAACATATAGGAAAATGTAAGTAACTCATCGATACAATACGTCCTTGCTTTGCCACAGCCACAACAGTTCAACATCACAATGTTTAGAAGGTTAAGAACTAAATCTATCAGGCATATTGACGCTAAGACCACAGCAGAATTTGTGAGAGTCGTTAATTATTCCAACATGTAAATGAGCAATAGTTGCTTTATTAAGGCTCAGTAAATCTCAGATTTCTTAATCTAATTAGAGATTCTGGGCAGAAATTCAAACAAATTACGGAAATTCCATTTGAAAGGCACGATCATTTTATCCCTAAATTAAATACTACCTTGTGAAAGCACTTGATAAGCCATCTATCTATCCAAACCTCAATTATCGCCCTTCCAAAAACTAAGTAGAACCAAACTCAAAGCTTAGGGCAATTATGAAGCATGCAGAGCAATATTTCCTACATGGGTTGGTATCTTCTGCGCAGAGCTGAACAATATATAGCGGAAAGCATGAATAACCCTTAACTGGCAACCAGTAACAAATTGCAAACCTCTGATCGTAAAAAATTCCTAGTTAACCCCATCCCTCCAACTCATTGAAAGATATAACGACCCGAAAAAAGAGATATAAAGCAAAGGTTTTACAGTCAAATGGAGACAAACAAACTCAAAACGAAAAGAAAAGAAATAAGCATTTAGCAGCAAAACATTACTAAAGCCAGTAAAAAAGATTAGTAAGGCATGTACTGTTCATCGAGAAACAACATCAACACTCGTATATGATGCATGAAAAGTTACTGCTACTATATCTTGAATATCTCAAGTGTAGTCATCCGAAGAACGAATAAAGGCTATTCTATCTGACAAAAGATGCGTTTTACTGATCTAAAACCTAAAATTCTGCCATGTTTTACTGCTTCGTCAACAAATATCTTATTCTTCTGATACAAGAGAACGAAAAATCAAAGGATGACATACACAAACATAGCCAATTTTATCGGAACACAAAAAGAAGCGCTGCGAAAGAGTTATGTTCACGAAATATACATTGCACTAGTGAAGACATTCTCTGAAATTATATAAAGGTTTTTATAATGATATTAATTAATATTTTTACATGTTATTAATCAAGAGTTATTTCCACTCTACAAATCCTAACTATAAATTTTGTTGAGACCTACAATGTGCAACCAAAATTTTCGAAAAAGAACATACAATAAACTCAAAAGTATAACCATGGAGAATTTTATAGATAATTACTTGGTTCAATCTTTCTAAAGGCCATCAAATTAATTTAACATGTCGCAATTTCGACTGAAACATTGATCAAGGTTCTACTCACTTAGAACCACTTCAAAATTTCAAATCCACACAAAAAAAAACAAAAAAACAAAAAAAAAAAAGGTTTCTTCAATCCTCTTCCTACTTTATTTTTCTGAAATTAATCTCAGTATGATCCCAAAGTTAACTCCTTTGTTAACCAAACATTCATTCCAAAAAATAAAGTAAAATCCCTAATCAATCCTCAAGTTAAAAATGGTGCAAGCGACTGAAGATTAAATTAAAAAAAAAAAAGAAAAACGAGGAACAATTCTTAGAAGCATAATAAAAAGCGAAAATGAAACGGAGAGCGAAGAGGATCGAGGAGCTCACCGAATCTGTGCGTGTGCGTCGCTACGGAGTGTGAGAGAGAGAAGGGAGAGAGAGTGTTTGTGTAGAAGAAGCGGCTCCTCTCTCTCTCTCTCTCTCTCTCTCTTCTCTTACTTGGTTCGGTTCGGGGCGTAGAGCGGGCCAAGCTCGAGTCCAAGTCCCGGTCCGGCCCATTTTAATTGGCCGGGGCAATTTAGGAGTAGCTTTTGACTTTGCTTAAAAACCCAAGCCCAAATCCCATCCGAAGCCGGCTTTTTTTTTTTTTTTTTTTTTGATGATCGTAATCACAACACACGTGTCAATTTACGTATGAAGTGGGATTTCGATTTGAGTCACTTGGTTTCGAGTTGGGGGTGCTAACTAGTTGCTCTAAACAGTAATAACCATTTAGTCTTATTGTAAAGTACGTATATATATATATATATATATATATATAAAATAATTATAAGGTTCTATTTGGAAGCACGCTTCAGCACCTCACAGCAGGACACAATATACAAACAAAAAATAGGGTCAGCAAAAGCATCACGCATGCATGAGAGTGCTTTCTGCATTTTCTTTTCTAAATATACACAATCAGACAGCGTAATCATATTTTACTAAATAAATATACTTTTTACTCATGCGAAAGTGCGTTACACATCACAAGACAAAAAAAAAACAAAGGTTTCTAAACAAAGCCTTTATTAGATTTAATCAATTTTTGCGACTAAATTAAGTTTGATCAGATTCAACCGATCTCATCCGATGCTGATAACATGTACATATATAGTAATATCACTTCACACACACAAAGGGGAACAAAAAAAAGGAAAAAAAAAAAAAAAAAAACAAGTGGTAATTGATTTTATCACACAATCCTCTCCGACAAAAATGTACTGAGAGAAGCTTCTTCGAGAAATATGCATTGGGTGGGTGGACAAGAGTTGCCTGTGGCTTTTGCTTGCTTCAAGGTTTCTGACTCAATCTTGGATCAGTCACATCACTCCACTGCTCGCCATATATATATATATATATATGACCAGCCAATGTATAGTAGCTCACTTCATCTAATGTTAACTGCTTCAATGAGTACTAGGTTATAACATTGTTAAATAATTTTGTTCACTGTATATTACTACTGGTAGTGGTCAATCCGCGCAATGCTGTAGGCACTTATAAATGCATACTATAAGAGTTAATCGATTTATTGTCGGATTGTTGACTTGATCCCAAAAATTTGAATAGTAAGAAATATGCAATCAACTTACTTAAAGTATAATTTGATTACGGTTGTCTAATTTCTTGAAAAAACGTTTGCTGAAGTAAGAATGAGGGGGGACTCGGTATCCTAGATATAAGTATGATGAATCAAGCTCTCCTAGTCAAATGGTGGTGGGAATTCTTCACATTACCCCAACTGCATTGGAATAAGATAATTCACATCTTATTCTATCAAAAGAGAAGACCATTGAAGGAGGGCAGAACTTTTAAGCCTACATCTTTTTGGTCGAAGGAAATTTTAAGTTTAAAGGATATCTTCATACGGGGTACCTATCACAAACTGGGAAATGATTGTAATATTGATTTCTGGTCTGATCGCTAGTGCGGGGAAACATCTCTACAATTGTNAAGTGGTAATTGATTTTATCACACAATCCTCTCCGACAAAAATGTACTGAGAGAAGCTTCTTCGAGAAATATGCATTGGGTGGGTGGACAAGAGTTGCCTGTGGCTTTTGCTTGCTTCAAGGTTTCTGACTCAATCTTGGATCAGTCACATCACTCCACTGCTCGCCATATATATATATATATATATATATATATATGACCAGCCAATGTAGTAGCTCACTTCATCTAATGTTAACTGCTTCAATGAGTACTAGGTTATAACATTGTTAAATAATTTTGTTCACTGTATATTACTACTGGTAGTGGTCAATCCGCGCAATGCTGTAGGCACTTATAAATGCATACTATAAAGAGTTAATCGATTTATTGTCGGATTGTTGACTTGATCCCAAAAATTTGAATAGTAAGAAATATGCAATCAATTTACTTAAAGTATAATTTGATTAGGGTTGTCTAATTTTTTGGAAAAGTGTTCGCAGAAGTAAGAAGGAGGGGGGATTCGGTATCTTAGATATAAGTATGATGAATCAAGATCTCCTAGTCAAATGGTGGTGGAAATTCTTCACATTAACCCAACTGCATTGGAATAAGATAATTCACACCTTATTCTATCAAAAGAGAAGACCATTGAAGGAGGGCAAAACTTTTAAGCCTACATCTTTTTGGTCGAAGGAAATTCTAAGTTTAAAGGATATCTTCATATGGAGTACCTATCACAAACTGGGAAATGATCGTAATATCGATTTCTGGTCTGATCGCTAGTGTGGGGAAACATCTCTACAATCGTCATTCCCAGATTTGTTCCATTTATGGACTCATAAAAACATGAAAATTAGCGACTACATGGGGGATAACGGTTGGAATTGGCGCAAGATTTTGGGTAGTGTCAATAGTAATGACATTGGACTTGCTACTAGCATTGCAACCCTGAGGGCTACGATCGACAACACGCGAATTGACCAGGGCCCTGACAGTGTCCATTGGCGTTGGAACCCGGCCGGGCGTTTCTCAGTGAGATCAACCTATGTGGTACTATGCGACGAGGGCACGACGGACGCTCGTGCAAACATGTTGTGGCGTATCCGCATACCTTTAAAAGTGAAAGTCTTTTGTTGGCTCGTGCTCAAAAAGAGGCCCTTGACTGCAGATAATCTTTCAAAGAGAGGATGGACTGGTAACACAACCTGTGTACTGTGTGGGACGACAGAAGAAACTGTGGATTACTTATTTACACGTTGTGTGTTTTCCAGATTTCTAATGGTTTCAGCCTTGGAGAACATTCAAACAGGAGATTTGGGCAACGATGTGACTTTGGTCTGGGATAAATGGATGAGTAGGAAAAGCTCGCTTCCTTTAAGATCCAGACCAATAGGTTTAATGCCTGGTGGGTCACTTGGGAGATTAGAAACGGTATGATTTTCAGAATGATCAAGCCCGACCCTTTTCTTGGAATACGTAAGATTAAGCAGCTTACGTATCAATGGGTAGATGTTCTATCTGGAGATTAGCTAGAGTACCGGCTTAGGATTTTTTTTTTTTTTTTAACACCTTCGCCCCGTTCGAGGCCTGAGTTGCCTCACCCATATAGCTTAGTTCACTTCCTTAATGAATGAAGCGGGTAGCGTTACCTTTTTCTCAAAAAAAAATTTACTTAAAGTATACGAATACAGCGACCATAGATTTCGATTGTGACTCGTCTCAATCAGCCTCATATTACTTCGAATATGACTCGACCCAATCTGACTTCTTGTCATTTTGAATATGACTCGGCTTAATCTAACTTTTCGAAATAAGACAGAATGTTATCCCTCTAAGCCAACATTTAGTTGCTATAATATCTAATTATGGTACTGTTGTTTTCCGAATTTCCTGATGCTTTGACCCTCCTTGAGAAGTGTGTCGAAGTGGAAATCGGCTGCTGATCGTGACCCTCGAAGTTTGCGCCCGCGACGGGTCAAGCGATTCGACCGATGAGGGATCAAATCGGCCGGGTCCGAAAACCTCCTTAGTAAATTTGCTTCGGCAAGACGAGCCGAATGAATAGGTGGGGCCTATATTCAAGCTGAGAGATGAACCGAATAGTCAAGACAAAACGAGATCTGGTCGGCCTGAGGAGCCGAAAACGACTTTCTATTAATAAGAAGGGAGTGATGCCCGGAGGGCAGACAGACTCCGAAGTGTACAAGGGAGTGATGCCCGGAAGGCAGACAGACTCCAAGGCGTTTACAATGAAGTGATGCCCGGAGGGCAGACAGACTTCAAAGAGGCTAAGTTACAAGCACTACTCATAAGAAAAAAGCGAGGAAAAATAAAGGTGGTCTCTTATGCGCAGGGGCGAAGACCCCTTTTCAGGGTACTACAGGCCTATTTATATATTTTTCCCTCGTGTTCAGTTATTGCACGATCGGCCATCTTCTCCGGATTGGAGGACCACGTTCGGCCGATTGGAACTGCCATTGGGAACTGCCCATAACTGCTTACGGTTATCACATTTTTCAAATAATCACAGCTCATATCTCCTGGCGCGTTTTCCGTACTCCCGATTCAGCGCTATATGAACTTAGTGTGCCAACTGTCTGCGCCGGATTGGTTCAACAGGTATATAATTATTAAATAATAATTTTTAAAAAAACTATGTATGAAAATGATATGTTACTATACACCTTCAAATACTTTATAGGTTATTGTGAAATCATTCATTTTGAGCCTACGTACGTGTTTACGCCGAGGCTTAACTCTAATTATTTAGAGTGCACTAAATTGTTATATTGCATTTTAATGGCTACTTAAATCTGTAATGCTAATAAAAATGATCAAATCAGCCGCATCACCTTACTTAGGAAATTAAATAACCTATAACTTTTAAGTAGATAGGTTTAAACTTAATAGTACGTATCAACTTTTCGCTCCTTTAATTATTATTCTATGTAAGAATAAAAATGTTTAAAAATAATATAATTCGAGTCAATAAAAAAAATTAAAGTTTAAATGATTTATTTAAAATGGCCTTCACCTGAGAGTGTTTACATATGTTTTTACAAATATATAGTTTAAATATAGATGATTTATTTCAAAATGGCCTTTACAAGTTAATTAAATATGATATATGCATGAAGATAACTTTTACAGAGACTCATTAATAGTTAGATTATTTCATAAGAATATAAATTTAACAATAATAAATAACATAAATTAAATAATTTAAATAAATTTGGCTTTAAAAAAGGCAGAGCGTAAGAAAATATGAGAGATATTAGCAATTAAATTACTTTATAAAGACATCATATGAACAGGATTAGAGGGAAAAAAATTCAAAATTGTTTAATTAAATTAATAAAATAATGAAAAGATGGGATAGTGGAGCATGCAGCTGACCATCTGAAACTGTCGCCTGTCGGTAAATTTTAAATTGAACACACAATTCAAGTCCTAATCAAGCTGAGACCAAAAATTGAAATAAATTCGAAAATCAAACTTAAATTTGAACTAAAATTATCAAAACTTTAATTTAATTTAATTAAAAAATCAAACTTTAATTTGAGTAAAATTATTGAAGATTTAATCAAATTTGATATCCTTAATGAAATTTAGTTTACAATTTGAGCACAAACTTTAAATAGAAATGTAAAATTTACAACAAATCATATAACTTAATTTCAATTCTGAACTCAAGTTGAAGTTAAAATTTTAAAATCAAAATTAAGTTTAAAAAACAAGCATACGTTTGAGATTTTGAATTCAAGTTTAAATCATCAGTTTGAATTAAAATATGGATTAAAATTTGAATTCGGAAAGACTGATTTTGGAAGTTATTAGGGGATTGATGGTTGGAGAGATTTTCCTTCTGAAAAGAGTATAAGGAGATATGTTGGAAACAAATAATGGGTATCCAAAAAAGTATAAAATTGTGCATGCTATATTTTGATTTTATAGATCCAAATTTTGAATTTAAAATAGAATTCACAATTCAAATCATAATCAAGTTGAAACCCAAAGTCGATATTCAATTGTGAGCTAAAATTTTGAATTTTCAATTCAAATTTGATATCCAAAATAAATTTAATTCATATTTTGTGTGACAGCGTGCTTTCGAGGTGCCATCCTGAAACTACTCTAATTTAGGCTCACTAAGCTCTCTTAAACTGATGGGTCTAACCGCCGGCCAAAATACTATAGTCGAGTTAAGATGTTTAGTCATACTCTCTACTCGCTGTACGACCTTAACTCAATCGAGAATTATCTCACACTTTCGGATAGTGATTGACTCTGATACCAGTTGTAATGCCAGGCTTCCCAAGGAGATCACCTATTCTAAAACTATTCTAACACTAAGCTCAGTCAACTCTCTTAATCTTTTAGTTCTAGTCGTTACCCAAAATGCTATAGCCGGATTAAGATGCTTAGCCCTACTATATCTTATATATAGGATTATTCAAAATCCTAAAGGTGTCACATTTTGAACCCAAAATTTAAATTTGAATTTAAAATTTACAATTCAAATTCAAACTTTATAATTGAGTTTCAACTCCAAATTCAAGTTGATTAAAATTATAATTAACTTTAAAAAATCAAGCAATTAAGTTTCAACTCCAAATTATAGTATAATTAAGTTCGAGCTCCGAATTTAAGTTGATTAAAATTATATTAAAGTGGATATCATTTCCCACTTCCTTTTCTCTTAAAGAAGAAGAAGAAGGAGAAGGAAAAATTAACAGCTCAAGTATATACTGTTTGGTATAGAAAGTAATAATAATTTGGTAAAAACATATTTAGAACTTATCTGAACTATAGACCATTTTAAGTCTCTATCTAATCTTTCAACTTCGGATTTTACTATCTAACTTTTTAATTTATTTTATTTGAGTCAATCAAATTAAAATTCGAATGCGTTAATTGTTTATCTTTACGAGTTCTGTTAGTAAATTTCATATAATTCTTACAACTATAGATTTATTAAAATAAGCAATTAATTTAAATTTTGAGATTAAAGTGTCGTTGACTAATTCAAATCAATTAAATTGAAATATTATATAATAAAATTAACATTTTGAAAGGTTGGATAGTCTACCCAAAATGATTCATTGTTCAAAAAAGTGTATACGTTTTTACCTGATAACTATATTACTATATATTATTTTCCTAATATATAACTTCATTTTAACTTCATATATACGGTAGCTTTGCTTCAAAATTGGATCCATCCTGTATCTTTATACCAATTAGAGAGAGAGAGAGAGAGAGAGAGAGAGAGAGAGAGAGAGAGAGAGATTCAGCTGCATGGGATAGTGACTGGTCTAGAAAATCTTAAATAAGAACTTACATGTCATACCGCAATACATTCCAGCAGGATCTGATAACTCGCCTGCGACTTAGCAGCTTTTGCAAAGAAGAGGGAAAGTATAGCTACAAAAGTAGTAATAATAATAATAAAACAACATAAAAGAGTAGGATAAAGAAGGTAAAGAGATTACCACATACAAATATATGTCCAGGAGACAGAAAAAGTGCTCTTGTAGGTCAGCAAAAAGATACAAATTGCACCAACTTCTTTCAAACAGTAGTGAGAGACAGGATACAATCCATGGGTTCAATGACTAATTAGCTTGAGCATAAGTAGTAGAACAACTAGACACATACTGGTCCATGCATGATCACATGCATGTGAAAGAGACTAGCTAGTAGAGGTAAACAAGCTAAAAACTAATGATATGGTCTTTAACTAATTGCATTTGGTTAATTAATTGGTGGAGGTGGAGCATGAGGAGGATTTAGAGGAGGTGCATTCATCTTTGAGGCCACTGCTCTTGAGGGGAAAGAGATCTAGGGTTTTGGGAGGTTTGCAGGATGGTGGGAGAGATGTACTAGCAGTACAACTGAGGCCCATCATAGTCATCCATTCTTGATGATCATATGCATTTGTTGACTCTTCTTCTGAGCTTTCACCAGCACCCAACTTGCCCACCAAATCCATTCCTTGCATGTCTACTGCCTCTTGGAAGTAGCCCTAGCAATAAAAAAGGGCACCAAAAAAAAAAAAGAAAAAAAAAGAGAATTCAAACACCTAATTAGAGTGGTAATTAAAACAAAGCTTCTTCATTTATTATTAATTTTTCATTACTGCCTGCATGACCTGCATAAAGTATATATGACAACTATGTAAGCAGCTAGCTAGCGCCTTCTGAAAGATCATAAAGAGATCAGATCACATGTTCTTCATTCAACTAGTACCGTTAAAACTATGAAATTTATTAACTAGTCCTTTTGATTTAAAGGTCATTTTCTATATATTTAGTCAGATGATCGGAAACGAAATCATAAGTCGAATGAAAGGCATCAAAGCCTCCTCAACAATCTCTATAATGAGCTCCTTACAAATATTTCTTCCCGCATAAAATATTCTTCTTGACAAATTTTCGAAAAAAAATATCCTTGTTGGCTACTTCTTATATACACAATCGGAAAGGTGTTCAGAGTATTAGTATTAAGATTTTTTTTTTTTTTTTTGAAACATTGGGCAAAGATCCAGCATAAAAACTTTATCAAAATGCAGTGTACTTAATACTGCAGCTTTGAAGAGTTTTGGCAATTAACTAAACTTTGATCACTAAAACTGATTACCCACTTTGGTCACAGCATCAATTTTTGCGAAATCAATTATCTTTTAAAAAGCTATGAATATTAATTGAATATCAACAAGTGAACTTTGTTAATATATTCCATGTTCATCTTAAGGACTGCATCTAATTAATTAACTCAGACGACAGATCTGACATTTCTCTAGCGTCGATCTGGATGGAAACTATAGTTTCTTAAAATTAAAACTGCCCCAACAGATGCATATGTGCTTGTTCCTTCCTTGAAATTTTGATTTGTGCTGAAAATGGAAACAATGTAGTAAATCAATGAGCCCAGCTCAAAGCGAAGGGCGCACTAACACAATAAATTAAGATCAAAGGCTATGTCATCTGACGATCATGTGTTTCATTTGCATTCTGATTCAACCATTCGTGCCATCGTTTACTGTTATTGCCAGTTCAGAAAAGCGATTAAAACACTTGTAATTGAGCTTTCAATTAATTTTGTTTTCTTAATCTGCCCTTCAGCTATAGAAACCACACTCAAACCATACCTACTACAAACATAGAGCAGATCATCTATCTAACTTATCTAACCGCATTAATCTCAAAAATTTAATCTATAAAAGAGCATATGTAACTTAATTTATACTGAGCTGATCAATCTCTCATGATTAATTTCAAGCAGAAGAAGAATATATATGTATATATATAAAACCATCCATGCCACCTGATGAAAAAAGGGAGATGAGTTGTGTGGGTGGAGTTGAATATTAGGATGGGAACCAGAAGCGGTGGCAGCCGCGGGCGGCGGTGTCGAAGGAGGGGGAGGAGAAGCTTCCTGATCCGGGTGGTGGCCGAGCTGGTGATGAAGCATCTGCTGGTGGCGGCTAAGCCGCCGCCTCAGCTTCTGCCGGTCCCTCGCCTTGTGGTTCTGAAACCAATAGAACACATTCTTCCCCTCGATCTTCCCGTAAAACGAGAGGTGGGCTGTGATCTGCTGTATTTGCGCGGCGTTCGGCGTCCGAACCCCGCTTCGATACATCTCCTCCAGTATCATCAGCTGCTCCGGCGTCGGACACCACCGAGTCGAGGGGGTCTGCGGCATGATCTCCCTCTCTCTTCTTTCTCTCTCTAAATCTCTAGGTACCTACCTAGGTAGACTAGCTGCGTCTCTAATTAGCTTATTATGTATAAACTAACTGTTAGGTCTTTTTGTCTCAGTGTTCTTCTAGCTAGGGTTTGGGGGTTATATATAGAGCAGGGACCTAGAAAGGTATAGGTAGAAGATCTAGCTAGGGTTTGAGAGAGACAGAGAGAGAGAGAGAGAACAAACAAGAGGGGCAAAAGGGATGTGGGAAAGGAGAGGAATGGGAAAGGAAAGAGGGAGAGAGAGAGAGATGGGAGGTGCTGTATCATGCTGATGGTGTACTCAGAGAGGCATTGATTGAGGGTTTCAATTAATGCTTTGGTTCAATTCATTTCTTTCCTCTCTCTTTCTCTCTCTTGCTGCTCATCTTTCACCTCCTGTAGATCTTTGCTTCTCTGTGATGGCGGAGAAGAGGAGAAACTGTTGCACACAACTTTTTTTTCTTTTTTTTCTTTTTTTCTTTTTACGTACAATGTCTTTTTTTTACACTGTATATATATACATCAGGAGTAATATAAAATATAAAAATATTATTTTCTAACAACTTAAAATTTTGAATAATAATAGTTGTTTTATGTTATTCAACAAGATATCAGAATAGAAGCCGCTAATCTTATTTAATTAATTTTCTCTTATTAATTTAAGTCCACGTCTGAGACTTAATTATAATATCTCGAGTTGGAACGTGAGAAAAATAATAGTTTAAGCGTTGGAAGAACAATAGTTATTTAGATCAAACCGACCGTCTCTAGAGCAAGTGGCAAAAGGCTTGGTGGTTGGTACCCGAGGTCCCAAGTTCGAATCCTAGTTGATTTACATTTCCAGCTAAGTTTATTTCTAAATGAAATAAACGAAACGGATAGCGTGCTACCTATCTCAAAAAAAAATTTTATTTAGATCATATTTATCGAATTAAGCTTTGATTTATGAGTATCAACAATCATATATATATATATATATATATATATATAGAGAGAGAGAGAGAGAGAGAGAGAGAGAGAGAGAGAGAGAGAGAGAGAGAGAGAGAGNTGTGTTTGAAAACTATAGGTATACACAGTAATTTCTTAGAGAGGGGGGGCGGGGGTGCGGTGGTGTCGGGGGGAGTGATAATCAGCATATGCATGCATTAATGAGAAGGAATTTGATGAGGCAACTAGTTACACGCCTTTTTGTCTAGAGCTCTGATTGGATAGTAAATTATAAGGTGATGATGGCCCGTATCATTTAAGGCTACGCTTTTTCTCATATATCTAGAATATACAGATGAATCCATATATACACATTATGTGCAATCCCATCAGGCCATCACTTCTATAGATGACATAAGGGAATTTGTTTTTTATGTATATATATATATATATATATGCTGAAAACAATAACGTAGAACGAGCATACAATTGACTCGGCTTTTAGGAACTGCATTTTTCGTTTTTAATGCTTGAGTTCTTGCTTTCAAAGAAGTGCATGGATTATGAACTAGAGATATAGTTATTGAAACTAATTTTACTATTGATAGATATATTATTGAACATAATGATCGGTCGATATATTAGAGTTCATCATAAGGTTTAATTTTTCTGATCTGTACATTTTTATGATGTGGCAGAAACGAGAGTTACAGTGGTTCACCATTAGAAAGAAAGCTCATGGCAAGGCATATTTAGATTGGGTCAAAACTGCCAACTACTTAATTGATTAAGAATCCGTATCATTTAACTTTTCTTCTGTCACGCGTACATGTTTGAGATTTCCTTGATGGAAACGGGTAAGACTATGATATCACTCGACCATTTAACCTATCGGATTGAACATTTGAACAGCAAAACCTTTTTGTTGTGAGGAAAAGTGGGTAAACCTATATTACTAACTAAATTAGTTTCCTGTCAATTGCCAAAAACTGTTGGAAACAGCAAAAACACTGTATCCATGAAGTGCCCAATTTATCAACAAGCCTGGAGCCAGTTTATGACTGGTGCAAAAGGGAGGGGTTAATAAAAGACTGAATCATACCAATTGTTTATCAGAAAAGAAAACAACTACTGATCATCAAAGCAAAGAAATTAAATATTCGACTTCAATTCAAACCAACCAACTGCATTCAAAAATTGCATGTTGCAAAGGACACAACTGTAAATACATCTCCAGACAAAAGCCATGGAGCTTGATTGCAGCTCTCTTTATTGATGGAGGAGGCTCTTTCAACATGACAGCTCCAAGTTGCCACCATCAAATAAAGCAAGTTTGTGTCGATCGCAGCAAAATCACCAAATGGCAAAAATTTATGTGTAGTTATTCATCACTTGTTTTACGCGAGACTATTCATACCTAAATTCTTAGGTTTCTTAAATCCTCTACTGATCTTTAACAAGAGTTTGCATCGATTACCTTTTCGAACTTTTCATAAGACGCTACGACTACGAGCCACTTGATCGATTGCATCAGCTCATGTGCCTAGCTAGCTAGCTTGTGCATCCCTGTCCAAAATTCCACGGGACGTACCGTCGTCTCCCGCATACAGGGAGTTAACAAATGAATTTGGTTGCACCACAACACTTAAATGAAAACCCGGAGACCCAAAGTACGACATATCAACTTAAACTATAATCAAACCTTTTAGACTCGGACCCAGTAGTCTACAATATCGACCTAATTATAATCTCTTGATTTTTCTTTTTCTCTTTTGAAACGGGGTACTATGCAAACATACATTTTAAAACAATTTCTCAAATGAATGTAATATCAGAAGATAAGATATTAACTGAAGCTAGCTCTCTGTTTCAGTCAAACACTGAACAGGCTTTTAAGGCTAGTTGTATTCATGAAGAAGCTTTTTACAGAAGGCGCCTCATTGCTCACCCATGCAACTTTTCCATCTCCCAAATAGTTTGGTCATTACAGGCCGTGAATTAGCCTGCACGAAATCCAAAGAGAGAAGAGGCAAAAAAAAAAAAAGAAAAAAAAAAGGAGCAATGAAGGTCGTCAAACCATCCTCCTTTCTCATTCAATTTCCCACGTAATGGATATTTATTACTTTTCTTCCTTTTCTGTGGCATACAAATCAATTGCACTCTAAATATTACTGCGATCATTACTCCTACCAAATCAATAATGCTAGCATTTTAAAGACTAGACTATATGCTTATTGTATTGGTATCATAGTATCAGTGCCAATGTTAAACCCTAGCCGCTCAATTCCAGCACGTACTTTTAGTTCTATTATATCTCTTGTCGCTGCATATAACATGTACGGGACTGTAGTTATCAAAATTGATCCGTATACTGACGAATCGATCTAGGCTCGGTCACGTTTTGCCATCCTATGCACGGGCATATATACATGCTTCTTAAACACACATGCACTTATGTACGTACATGGTATGTATGCAAGTATGCAATCATGCACATTTTTATGTACTCGATCATGAACATGAATTTAAATATGCGTGTATGTGTACATATATGCACAATCTATGTACCTACTCATGAACAATTGAATTAGTACCGGAACAACATAAAAGTTTTATCCGAGAATTTTACGAGCTACATATAGTTGGTTGGGAGGACGACTAATAAATGGAGCAAAAGCGTTAGGACAGGGACTACTTAGGACGTATAATGTGGTTCACTGCAACATTGTTTTTGTTCGATTTTATTTATATTTATTATATTTTCAGAAAATTAACACTCACTACTGTACCATGTTGACCAGAATGCATGCTAATGTACGTAGTGTATGTGACTTAATTTCTTCACGTGGGCCCCACGGAATTCCACCCTGTCCTTTTCGTTGGGAACCGTATCATATATCCCCTCTGATGCTATATTTAATAACATTCCATTCCATACAACAATACATATATACACACACAGGATTTGATATTTTCGATTTTTTGACCCTTGATAAAGAATTATACGGTTGGAATAATTACGCTCCTCTCCACAGGGTAATAGTTTTAATCCAAAGGCTAAAAATAATTAAAGGGCAACATCTAAGGGTCAAAAAGTCAGAAGCATCGATCAGATATTCTATACTTCCAATAGCATAGTACTATATATATATATATATATATAATGTAGAGCAATTATACATTCAAAAATATGGAGGAGTTATGCTTCTGATTTTTAGACTTTTGGATTAAAATTATAGGATTGGAATGATAGTGGTCCTCCTAAGGTTTAGTGATTCTCTAGAAAAATAATATTAATCCAAAGACTAAACATGGTCAACAAGGTTAATCAAAGAATTAAAAAAATAGAAGCACAGCATGAATGGTGCTTCTGAAAATACTATAGTCAGACACAATATATATATATATATATATATATATATATATATATATATATAGAGCTGGAGCGTTTCTAATAACATCAAGAACTTAGTGCTACCAAGTTTTTATAGTTAAATTTTATGCCTTTAACTATTTCTATCCGTTAGATCATACCATTCAACCAACCACCCTCTCAACCCCTAGCTAGGAGATCACTATTTTCCTAACTGTACATTTCTCCACCCAAGAGTCGAAAAGCTAATAGCAACAATGATTTAATACTTATGTTAGATTTACGCTTTCAACTATTTTCATCCGTTAGATCATACTATTTAACCAACCACCCTCTCAACCCTAGAAGATCACTATCCTATCATACTATTTAACCAACTACCCTCTCAACCCTAGAAGATCACTATCCTGCTAACTATACATCCCTTCATCCAAAGGCTGAAAAGCTAATAGCAACAATGACTTAGTACTTATATGTAAATTTTTTTTTTGAGAGAAAAGTAGTATGCGATTCGCTTCGCTTATATTTTTAAAAATAAATTTAGCTGAAAATGTGAATCAACTAAATTTCAAACTTGAGATTTCGGATATCAACAACCAAGTCTTTGCCACTTGCGTTAGGGACGATCGGTTATATATATATATATATATAAACTTATGGACTTATTTATTAATTTTGATTTAGTTAACACAAGCAGAGTGGGACATGAACGATATTATTCACTTTTATATAGAGAGAGGTGCACAGCACAGGAGTATAACATCTAAGTCGAAATAGAAGGCAAATGGGAGTTGCAGAGAGTCCCTATTATTCAATAGTTGTACACAGTTTATTTGATATGTAAAAACAAAACTCTCTCTCTCTCTCTCTCTCTCTCTCTCTCTCTGTGGTTCTCAAGGCATGCATAAGGTCCGTACGTAACATATGCATGTGCATGTGTTTAGACGGAAAGAAACATATGAGAGAGAGAGAGATCAGAACTATGAGCTTGAGACTTGATCGAGTGTACTACCTCGTCTAGTACTGTGGACCACACTTTTTTTTCTTTTTCTTTTTTTTTTTTTGAACAAGCCTGTAGTTTCATCCCAAAAAACTCTATAAACCATGAGTGGCATGCATGGCAAGATAATTTTTTAAATGGAAGGACTCAAGATCTCTGAACTTCAGTTGGTGGATATATACCAATGTGGACCAAACCACTTAATTGGCAAAGCGTAACTCAAAGGCGGAGAGACTATAAATTAGATAAAAATATTGGCGCCTTATCAAAACTACAGTAAATTTTGAACTTTTAAAGTTTCTTGAGTTTTTATATATATGTATCCAATATTGTAATAGTTGTAAAATAAATATGTGAACTTCAAAAGTTGTAATTCTACTATTGTACCTAATCAAGATTTAAAGTGCGGTGGTACGGGAATGTGCTGCTGTCTGGTTGGCACGGTATGCAACCGGCACGCTTCCGTACCGACATATGATATGCTTGCGTGCCAATGAATACTCAAGACCTCCTACTGCCATATTTTGATACGGATTTATTTCAGTTTTTTTGATTCCAATAATCTCTTATAATATTATTTTAAAATATTTCATCAAATAATTATAAATATTTGCTATATATAGCTTACTATACTGATTAATTAACATATTTGTAAGTTTTTTGTATGTAAAGTACAATTATATCTAATGCAGAATAGAAATTTTTATAAATTAAAATTTTTAAAATATAAAGACATCTTTTTTTTTTTGACCATATTACAGTTTTTCTTTTATAAAATATAAAAAAAATTATTTTAAAAAATATTTGAAAAAATTATTTTTAAATTAATTTTTTAAAAAGAATTAATAGATTTATTAAAAAAATTAAGCAATAAATTATATGACAAATAAATTAAATAAATTTAAGTATCAATTGATTTAAATTAACTTTAATTTTTATCAGTATTTTCAATCTTTTAGCGCAAAATAAACTTTTTTGTTTGATGTGACTCAAAATTTGTTTATTGAGTTCGATTTTATTCTCTTAATTCGTCAAAAATTTCGCGATGCGACAAATTTTGATAAAATAATTTGTGAAGAAAAAATAGATATCTGTGATAGAAGTAGAGGGTTCAGACAAATCTTTTGCCTATATATTGATAAACAAAAAAATTAAACTATAATTTTTTTGATTTACCTAATAAGTAAATTTTCGATTTGTAATGTCTTTGGGAGGTCGTGGAGTACCCAAAATATTTTGGATATCCTAAAAAATAAAAAAAAAGTTTATTAAAAAAGCACAGTACCAGCACGGCACTGTGTCGTGGCACGCTGCGCCGTATCGCTCTGTCTCGTACGGCATGGCATTAGGTGCTGCGGCACGAAGGGGGGTCCGAGACCTCCCTGTATCGTGCCAAAGGTGGTATGGTATGTGCCGCCTCGTACTGTACGGCACAAGACGACACTTTAAACCTTGTACCTAACCTTCCAATATGTATCATATTTTTGAAAAGATATTCTACAAATATATGACAATATATATTAATTCTTTTACTTGAAGGGTTGTTTTGTCAATCATATAAGCCTGTAGCAATATTTCCTAGTATGCATGCTATGCATGAAAAAATTTGTTTTTGTATATATAGAGTAGGGCTACTATACTCTTATGAGTATAGAGCCATTCGTACTCATAGATTATTTTCAATGTTGAAAATTTTGAATCGACAATCCACACCATTAAATATGATCTAAAGTATTTGAAACTTCTAGAAAATAAATTTCGTAATTTTTCGAAATCATAATAAAGCCCATTAAGAGGGTATAAAATGAACGGTCAAAATCGAACGACATCCTAAAAATGGATGATCGGATCCTTCAATTCAAGATCAGAGTTATTGATCTTTATCTAGGTAGCGAATAGAATTTTCTATCAAAAATTTAACAAATTCCGATTCTTTTTCACCGTTAAACTAGCAAATATTTCATACCGGCCGTTAAAAATTGTCAATTTTGTGAGCTTTTGATCATAAGATAAATAATATCGAAAAATTATAAAATTTAATTTTTAGAAGTTTTAAATGTTCTAGATAATGTTTAACAGTATGGATCGTTGATTCGAAAGCTCTATCATCAAAAACAACTTATGAGTACGAAAGCGATCGTACTCATAAGAGTATAGTAGCCGGACTCTATATATATATATATATAATTGAGTTAGAATACTTTTAGAAGCACCAACCCCTTAGTGCTTCTAGATTTCTAGCCCTTGGATCTACTTCTTGCTTACTAATATCTCTTGAATCAAACACTATTCCACATACCTACCACCATCATCCCAACCCTACATCTCTCCATCCAAAGACTAAAAACTCAAAAGCACCACCCTCTTTGTGCTTTTAAGAGTATTCTAGCTCAACCTACTACAGTTATATATGTAATTATAATATAATAGGGTATAGGGTATATTTAATATATATATAAAATTATATATATATATATATATAATACTATATATATAGAGCGGGTGCTTGTGCTCTCAGCGACCACGGAGGTCTCCGTGCTGCCTGAGCCGTTTATCGATGATGGAGTTTCGAAATCATACGATCGGCTCCGTTAATAGTTGATCTAGCGGTCCTGTGAGTTTCTAGAAAATAATTTTTGTGATTTTTCAGACTATCATTTACCTAGCAATCGATAATATAAAATCAATAATTTTACACGGAAAAAAATTCTATATAAGGATAGACAAATTTGATTCGACAAAAGATGTATTGATAGTCTATAAAAAATTTTACAGTCAACATTTCATCTTATTGAATACTTCTTTACACACATTAAAATTGAAAACGGCACGGATCATCGAACTTAAATATTATGGATTTTGAATATCTTCTCGATCACATAGGTAAATCGAATATCAAATAAATCTAAAATTTGTCTCTAGAAAGCTTTCGAACATGCTTTTACCTAAATCTTACGCCTAGCATCAGGTCTAACGGAAGGGACCGGATCGTTGATTCGAAAATTCAATTCATCGAGAAACGGCTACTATGCTATTTCATAGCCACGACAAGCACTTGGTGTACCAAGTTTTCGGCCATCTTAGTAATCTACCCTTTTGATCATTTTCACCAGGTTACAAACCACCTGGAAAAGCGGGCAAGAGGGCATTTTAGTGCCTCTACATGCATTACCCACTCCCGGCGTTATTATAGTAGGCTGCGGAGATACAATTAACTAGCATGCAACCGTCCATATCTAGCAGGCGACGACTTTCTTCAGACGAACCACGTGTCGGATTACGAAAACCGAGTCAGATTTTTATTCGAAGACCGGCTCTCCATACCTCTGAACGATGAAGTCGAATCATATGACTTTATCAGGGCTTGATGGCGCCAATATTCTTTAAATGTATTTGTCGGCTGACTATAGCTTTAAGCAGTCGTATAGTGTCCGGCGGACCTTTTAATGACCGCTTGTCACTTCACTACCACGAATACTACTATTACATACAGTACTATATCAATCCATAACTACATACATAACATATACTAAATATCTAATAGTTTTATACTTTAATATTCATAGTTATATATTATATATCGGTAGATGTGAGTCACATCAAAATCTAGCTATACAGATACCTACTACTAAGAAGATAGCTAACTGTGTGCATATATTATTATATATATAGAAAAGAATATACTACATAAGATCAACATAGATATACATTATTACATACAACATATTAATAAACATATATTATGATAAACCCTATACAATCACATACATACATCAAGTCAACTTATTAAACATACACTACACTACCTTATTACGTCATAGCATACAATATAATTATATAAAAAATAATTATATAATTATACTATATACATATACAATATTACATATATTATTCATAACATATAAAATATATATATCTATTTATATATAATACATATATATTATGATATATCACATACATATACTATAATTATATACAATATTATAATACTCTATATAAAATATAATACACACACACATACTTACATAATCCATATATCTACTACATACATACATATATACATGTATAAATCTATATATATATATTATTAATAATATATAATAATTATATATATATACTTATATACATAACATATAGTACTATATATAACATACATATCATATCATACTATATATACATAATATATATATAACGATAATACAATATTATATATACATAAGATTTCTATATACAATCATATACTATACATAACATATAATATCATTACATTATATATATATATTATCATATATTACATATATATATACAATATTATATCATATATACATATATATATTACATAAACATAGTATATATAATAGCTATACATATTATATAGCATATTGTATACTAATATATAACATATATACATATATCTATACCACTAATATAATTAAATATACATAATAATATATCTATACATTTAACTAGTATATATACATATATACATATACAATATATAACATACTAGTACTAATATATATATATAATTACATACATATACATACAGGATGTAAGTAAAAGCTACATACATAATAATTATTAATGTATATATAATATATATATATTGATATATAGTATATATATATATATAGTATATATACATACATTACACTATAGTATATTATATACATACATTACAATATATTATATATATATGAATATATATATACTGAATACAATATAATTTATATATTATGATATATTATATATATAATTATATATCGGTAATATTAAATTAGCATAGTATATATACAATATATATTACTACTATACCTATATCACTATATATTACATACATATACAGGTATAATATATATAGTATCGTACGTAATATAGATATACATATATATTTTATTATATATACAATATATATATATATATACATACATACATATATATATATACATACATACATATATATATATACATACATATATATATATACATACATATATATATATGAATTCGATTACTATACTCTTATAAATACAATCGTCTTCGTACTCATAAGTTATTTTCAATGATAAAGTTTTTGAATCGACGATTCATACCATTAAATATTATTTTGAGTATTTAAAATTTATAGAAATCAAATTTCATAATTTTTTTAATATCATTTACCTTACGATCAAAAGATCTCAAAATCGACAAATTAATTCTAACAACCGGTATGGAATACTTGCTAGTTTAATTGTGTAAAGAAATCAGAATCGGTTGAATTTTTGATAAAAAATTTTATTCAGTATTTAGATAAAGATCAATAATCCTGATTTTTAATTAAGGAATCTATTTATCTATTTTTAGGATGTCGTTCGATTCTTAGGACGTTGTTTGATTTTGATCGTTCATTTTATACTCGCTTGATGGACTTTATTATAATTTCAAAAAATTACGAATTTTATTTCTAAAACTTTTAAATAATTTAGATTATATTTAATGGTGTGGATCGTCAATTCGAAAGCTCAATCATCGAAAATAATATATAAGTACGAAGAACTCTATACTCAAAAGAGTATAGTAACCATACTCTATTTTTTATATATATAGAACTAGGCTAATATACTATTAATAGCACCAAGTCATTGGTGCCACCAAGTTTTTGGTCATTGAATTAAGAGATGTGCGGTTAGGATGATGTGGGCTTCCTAGGATTGAGTGGGTGGTTGGTTGAATAGTATGATCTAACGAGTCAAAATGATCAAAAGGATAGATTTGATGGGAAGTCGATCTAGACTCTATATAAAAGGATATTGGTCCTGCCACCTTCTTATACGCATTCTGGTGAAGAATTACCATCGGTTCCACACCATACGATAGAGTGCCTGAGATAGAAGGAGAAACCAAATTACCCAACTTCGATTCGTAATTTTCATATCATAGCCGAACTTTTCACTTTCGCAGATTGATCAAAATTTTTTTTTTTATGACGTTCTGTGAGTTGTTTTATTTTAATTCTGAGTTCTGCTATGTATTTATTTCTCTATTTATTTTATATACTTTGAAATTCTATCAATGAGAGAGAGAGAGAGAGAGAGAGAGAGAGAGAGTACCAGTACAACTCATCGAGAGTTATGCGCGAGTTGTTTAATTTCTATTATGATATAAAGTCGATATATATCTCCATATGCGACCAACCATGGCCCATATGCA
This sequence comes from Ananas comosus, assembly GCF_001540865.1. Lineage (NCBI taxonomy): Eukaryota > Viridiplantae > Streptophyta > Magnoliopsida > Poales > Bromeliaceae > Ananas > Ananas comosus. Next base: position 1,045,919 of record NC_033643.1, on the reverse strand, counting down.
AGCAATAACTTCTCTCTCTCTCTCTCTCTCTCTCTCTCTCTCTCTCTCTCTCTCTCTCTCTCTCTCTCTCTCTCTCTCTCTCTCTCTCTCTCTCTCTCTCTCTCTCTCTCTCTCTCTCTCTCTCTCTCTCTCTCTCTCTCTCTCTCTCTCTCTCTCTCTCTCTCTCTCTCTCTCTCTCTCTCTCTCTCTCTCTCTCTCTCTCTCTCTCTCTCTCTCTCTCTCTCTCTCTCTCTCTCTCTCTCTCTCTCTCTCTCTCTCTCTCTCTCTCTCTCTCTCTCTCTCTCTCTCTCTCTCTCTCGCTTTTTATTTTTTTCATATTATTTGATTCACTCATGTTCAGGACAGGAATTCTCTTTATAAGGGGCAAAACTGATATTGTTCAAAGTCTAGTCACTTCACTGTCTCTGAAATTATAGTTTTTTTTTTTCTTCATATCAACCTTCCTATATATATATATAAATGATTTTAAATAATATTTTTGTTTTTCTTGAAGTTTCAAATCACGTGCAGCTACACGTGTTGCATTCTTGTGGCTAAAAGTTGCCCGGCCCGACGTTTTATTTTATTTTATTTCACCAGTGGATTCACAAAATTTTAAAAAAAAGGACAAAAAAAAAACCTAGATACTGATAACAAAAATATATATTAAAAATCGCTATAATTCATAGACAATTGAACAAGATAAGATTTTGAGACTTGACATGTTCATTTTAATCAAATTTTGAGCTAAGCTTGGTTTAGTTACTAGCCTTACAACAATCTTATAAGGAGGTAAAACCTCATTAAAGAATTTCTTGCCGAAGAGATGGTGCGTGAGTGCAATCTGTTGGCTTAAAAGGGATAGCATCTTGCCCTATAGCTAGGGATGTCAATGGGTATGGATATTCGAAAATTTATCCGAATCCGAATCCAAATCCGAATGAAACGGATATATCTGATGCTAAATGGATATGGATTCGATCGGGTATAGATATCAAAAATAGAAACTTGACGGATAAGCATTCGGATATAAATTTTCACTGTACCCGACCCGAACCCTAATTTATTTTGTATTATATATATATATATATATATATATATATATATATATATATATATATATATATATATATATATATATATATATTTGATGTTATATTTGAATTTGTATTTTAAAATTTTAGATTTAATATAATATATTTTGAAATATTGAAAAAAAAATAATTGTTTCGGGTTCAAATTTTCGGGTTCGGGTTTCGGATTTTTGGTGGGGTTCGGATTTGGAGATGAATTTTTAAAATCCGTCGGGTTCGGGTTCAGATCTCGGATTTGGAATCAGATTTGGGTTTTTGAAAATCCGCCCCGAATCAGACCCATTGACATCTCTATCTATAGCTGGAGGTTAATTAGGATGCGCCAAATCATATTCAAAATGACGTGAGGCTAGTTGGATTGAATAACAATCGAGATCTATAGACGCTGTGTTTATGCGCTTTAAGTGAATTAATTGTGTATTTCTAATAACTCTAATTTTTAAAATTAATGATTAGTCCTAACAATCCGACACAATCTAGCTAATGGGTCGCGTGCACTCTCTTCGTTTCGGAGCTCTACATCAAACTTTTGGTGCTCATAAAGAGCTAGCGTGCATGAACATACAGAAATATGTCGCGCGACGCAGAGATTGAGAGAAAAACTGGGCCTAAATATATAAAAGATGGACCAGGCTTGGGCTTGATAACACTCTTTGTGCCGCGGGCCTACACACTATGATCCGAATCAAATCACATATATACTACGTTCTAGAACTGGTTTGCTAATTTTTTAATAAATAGACACTTATGAGTGCGGTATATACTTTTATTATTATTATTATTATATATTTTTTTTCTCTCTTAAAGAAGCATACAGATACACTGTTTCATGCGAGATTCATTAAGGATGCACATGGCAACCACATTGTATGGATCCAACTTATCTTTGACTCTATATGAGTGTCACCATGAATTTTCTCCAACTTTTTAATGTGACTACGCTTCGTATTTTACCAATTACTTTTCCTGTGTTGCTATATATATAGCTAGCTAGCTTTTGCATCATCATTATTAGATGATATGATGATTAATGAGACTTTGTGACTCGATTCCATCTTAAGAGGACCGGACCTAGGAATCGTATTTAATTACGTACATGGAATCTCTCTCTATATATTTTTGCAGCATATATATTAATTATTCACAAATTGAAATGCTATTTCAACCTATCCCATCAACTCATGAGTCATGATCAAATCTAAGTCCACCCATAATTAAAAAGAGCCCAATAATTTACTTAATTACTAATTTAAGCTTAAAATAATTAAGCAGATATTGGTCTAGGGCTACATGGGCTTGGAGTACGTACCATTATACATACGGTCAACATTGGCATCTAAGGTGCTACGTACTTTTGTTCTTCCTATCTGCAAGTTTTATTAATCTCCTTAATATATATAGAAAATGATTCATAAATAGTCTCATAAATCGCTGCGTGCATGGTGGCCGAGCTGATTTACCACAAAAGGTAAACATGCATAGAGAATCTAATCATCGATATTTTATAATTGAAAAAAGCTTAAGACTAGTTCTTATATGCCATGTTATTAAAAAAATTGACATGAGAGGAAATAGTCGATAAATCGTCTTAACAAATAATTCAAAATGAAAATTGGCCATACTATTGTTTGAGGGGCTACCATGCATATATAGTACTGTTTTTCATTAAAATAAGCAATGATTTGCACCTCATATGATTCCCCCTTCCACCAGGTACTGGCCCCTTCACTTGTAAGGTTGCAATTGAATAAATAATCTCCCTCATCATTGTGTACCCTAGAGGATATATATGTTTTTTGTTAATTTGCCTCACATCCTACCTTGCTACTCCTAGAACTTGGCTTAAAAAACCACTAAATAATGCAACTTGTGTAGCATTATGATCCCACTTGTGCTTGAACCAGCATGAAGCTTCATTTGCTCGATCTCCTACGGCGATAGCGGCTTGATCGAGACATTGGTGGGTCAAAACCAAATGATGAGAGGCACACCATCGATCGATGTCGACTATATATATAGGAAAGTGTTCATAATTTTAGTTGATCATGAGTCCGAGAAGAATAGGTTTTTTTTTTCATCACTATGATCGTTGTAAAGATGCAACTCCATGTATTAGCATGAATGCATGGGTATATAATGATTTGTATAATTTGTTGGAGAGGGTACGTACACGCAAATATTATGGGCCGACAAGGAATAAGGTAGGTAATAATTAATATGAATTACCTCTCATTCTATAAGAATCTCCATGGTCTCCTCCAAGAGCCAATATTGTAGCCTTTTCCTAAAGTGAGATTCCAAGTGTGAGTGAGGAGCTTTGGTCTTCTATATATATATATATATATATATATCATATATTATCATATTATAAAATATGTTAGAAGCGTACACTTCGATATTCAAATCTTTTGCAGGTTATAGTCGAGAAAATATATAAGCTTATTTCTCCAATTATGCTCATATTTAATAAATATTATTATATAGCAGGAGCAGACGAGAGAGGCGCGAGGAGTCCGAGAGAGAGAGAGAGAGTTCGGGCTTACAACGGCTACGATATATAAACAAGCACTTCGGTATAATCAATTTTATCTGTGTTAAAATTTACCACTTTTGACCAGTTTTCACAGTTAACATGCTACTATTAACCCCAACACCCACTCAACATTACTATATATTTATATATATATATATATATAGTATATATATATTATATAAGTATATATTATTATCTTATATTTGATTAATCATATATATATATATATAAAATACTATTGACAGTATCAAATTATTGGTGCTATTAGATTTTCAACTATTAGATGAAGAGATGTGCAGTTAAAATAGTGGTCCCGTAAAGTTGGGTGAATGGCTAGTTGAACAGCATGATCTAATGAGTAGAAATGGTCAACGGAATAGATCTAATGACGGAAAACATAGTCGCACTAAGTGCTCGGTGCTATTGATAGCATAACATTTGGACTATATATATATATATATATATATATATATAGAGAGAGAGAGAGAGAGAGAGAGAGAGAGAGAGAGAGAGAGAGAACTAGGCTACTATATTGCTAATAGCACCAAGCTATTGATGCTATTAGATTTTTGGCCTTTAAATGAAGGAATGTGTGGTTAAGATGATAATGATCACCTAGAATTGAGTGAATGAATAGTATGATTTAACAAGTAAAAATGGTCAAAGAGATAGATCTAAATGATGGAAAAAAAATTTGATAATATAAAGTGCTTTGTGCTATTGATAGTATAGTAGCTGGACTATATATATTATTTTGGGCTATTATTTTGGTTAAACATGTATAATTAAGGTCCAGCACTCCTATCATTTATTTTCAATCCACACTAAAATGGGTTGATAATTGAATAAATTTTTTTATATAATTACATACTCCACATTTTCCTCTCTTTTTCTACTAATAATCTCTTACTAAGTCTATACATATGTTTACATTATCAAGCAATTAATATCGTACGTAGTTGATAATTTGAAGATCCAACGGTATAAACTAAAATGATGGCAAACAAAAGGGGAAATTTATAAAACCTAATATATATTTAACACTGGTTTACAGCTGGTTTTGAGCTATTTCTAATTAATAAACCATATTAGAGATTGATACACAATCCAACAGGTCCAATCGAACCGGCCGGTTCAATCCGATTTTACAAGGAGCATGAGTTGGAAAAAGGCTACTTTAACCAAATAATAATAGCTTAAGTGGAAGTTTTTGGTAAAGTATTCTACTCACACCCACATGTTTATAAAACTAGTCAACGAGTGTGTTAAGCTTACTCTCCACTCACTAGTAAAATATTAACCTCACTATTACTAAGAAATATATAAACGTATGTTACGTTTAAAGTTTTTCTATTTTTAGTCCCCCTCACTTGTTATATATTGCTACGCTTAAAACAAAGAAGCTTCCTCGTATCACCTCGTAATTATAAGTAAATACGAGATTAGAGAGTTAGAAACCAATTTTGCTTGCACTATATATAAAAGGCAATAATAAGACTAATAACCAATAAAGTAACTCCAATGTGGGAAATTTAAAAAAAAAAGAGTAATGGCCACTGAGGATTGAGACAACTAAGCACTTTTGGAAGCAGGTCCGAAGCATATATATGCGACTAAACTCTGACCAAATCACTACTTAACTACTTTTCAAACCATAAACAACTCCTAAGTATTACACTTCCTCTCTCCCCACTAAGGAGTGTTTCATATATATATATATATATATATATATATATTAGTATAGTTATATAGAGTTATAGCTATATATTTTTACAGTATCACTTCATATGGTTGTTTTGTGTGTTTTTAACCTTGGATGGAGAAATTTGGTAGATCTTGAGATGGATTAGTGGTAGGTGGTGGTAGGGTGTGTGGTGGGTGGATAGTGTTTTTGATCAGGACTATTAATATCAGGGTAGATCAAGTAGCCTTTAAAAAATAATAGCACATGGAGTGGTCTTGTGAAGTATCTAGCTCAAATATATTTATATATATTATTTATATATATATATATTTTTTTATATATAATGAGCTCATATTATTTTAAAAGTATCATTCATTGGTATTGTAAGTTTTCGGCCTTTGGATTAAGCGAGGAATGTGCGGTGTTAGGATTTGATTTCGGTCCTAGGTTGAGTTGGGTGTAGTTGGCTTGGAAATAGTATAATTCTAAACTGTTTGAAATGATTTAAATACGGTAAATCTAACGGATCTTAAAAACTTACAGTTACAAGTGTTTGTCTTTTTTTCAAGCACCATGCCGAACTGTATTATAATTATATATTTCGGTACTATACTTTCTTATGAAGTACGATTGCCTCGTAATCATAATTTGGTTTTCGGATTAGAGCTCGAATCGGATTGATCTACGTTAATATGTTCTAGGCATTTAAAATTCTAGCAAATAAATTTTAGTTTTTTGATATTAGATCTTTACTACCGATCAACGGTCAAAAATTGAACTGTTTAACGCGACCCGGTATGAGATATTTTGCTAAGTTTAAACGGTTGTGAAAAAGAATCTGAAAATTATGATCTGAAGTTTGATAGAATTAATTATCACTTATCTATAAGTCATTAACTCTGTTTAATTTAAAAAGATGAACGATCCATCATTTTAGCGGATGTCATTTCGATTTTTAACTTCATTTTATACTGTTTGATGACTTTTAATAATTTCGAAATTATGAATTTATTTCTAGAGTGTTCAAATACTTACTAGATATGTTTAACGGTTGTGGATCGTCGATTGAAATCCACATCAAACACTTTATAAGTGGTAAGCGGGTTCTACATCATAAGAGTATAGTAACCCTACTTTCTCTTCTCTCTCTTCTATCGGTGTTTTATATTACTTTGAATATATTATATATATATATATATATATATATATATATAGGTTGACTACTTTACTCTTATGGTTACGATCACTTCGTATCATAAGTTGGTTTTTTCGATGTGATGAGAGCTTCCGAATCGATTTCCATCTTTAAAATTATTAGAGCATTTTAAAATTTAGAAATCAAATTTTAGTATTTTCGACTTATATTTACTTATGGCTTCAAAAGCTCACATGTCAGATTTTTAAGGATTGAGCGGTATTGAAATATTTTGCTTAGTTTTACGGTAAAATAATCGTAATAAGTTGATTTTTTTGATAGGAAAATTCTATTCACTATGTAAATAAAGGATCAGATCAAACTATGATCTTAATTTGAAGAATCCGATCACCATCTTAGGATGTCGTGTTGATTTTAAAACCATTCATTTTATACTGCTGATGGACTTTATAATGATTTTCAAAATTAGAAATTTTATTTTCTAAAAGTTTTCAATTACCTGGATATGATTTACTGGGGATGATTCGATAACCCAATATCGGAAAACAATTATGAGTTACAAGGCTCATATATTCATAGAGTATGTATGCGATTTCTCTCTCTCTTCTCTCTCTTCTCTTCATCTCTATATATTAATATATATAATGCTGAGTGGAAATACTATAGATAGTAAGTGAGCTTACTGTCACCATTTGTTACGATGATGGCAGCTCAATTGGAGAGTCGTCACGTTAAGGTTTAATCTATTTACATTGATATAGGCCTCCAAATTTGATTGTAATACGTCACTGTATGATCATTTCAGGTGTGTCATCGATTTGGAGATTCCATCATCGAAAATAAATGGGTGGCAACGGAGCCCGTTTGCTACCGATAGTATTCCAGCTCAAATATATATATATATATATATATATATATATATATATATATATATAAAGCTAGTCTCCTATACTATCTATATTGCCGGGGCTCCAGTACTATAGTCCCTTTTTCGATATTAGGGTGTTCAAATCAACAATCCACACTGTTAAAACTGATCTAATTAAGGTATTTAAAATTTTTTAGAAATAAATTTTATATTTTTTCGATATATTTATTTTATGATCAAACTATTTTAAAATTGTCAATTTTCAATGGCTACTATAGCGAGTTTGGAGTTTAACGGTGTAGAAGAATCTGAATTTCTTCAAATTTTGATAGAAAATATTTTAAACTATCTAAATTAAGGTTAACATTCTTGATTTTGAATTTAAAAATCCTATGTTCAAATTTTAAAGATTATTCAATTTTCACCGTCTATTTTGACATAATTTATTTACTAAGTAAATAATGTAGAAAAAAATTAAAATTTTATTCCTAAGAACTTCATATACCTTAAATCATATTTAACGATGTGGATCATTAATTTGAATACTCTAAGATTAAAAATAAAATTATAGTATCGAAGCTCCGATACTGTAAATAGTATAAGAGACTAGCTCTTAGCAAGTAGTTTAGATCAAAGTAAATAAGTATGAAAGTACTTGGAAAGAGAGAGAATTTTTCTTGAGAAATTGTTTACTCCATCGCACCTTATGAATTCGTACATTAGTCGTGCACCACTACGTACTGATCTATCACCCCTTTCTAATCTTCTCTCTCTCTCTTCTTTTTTTTTTTTAATTCGAACATTCGGTGCTCAAATCAAAGAGAAGACTATAAATCAAGAGATAATATTCTACTCCGACGACTAACATAAGGACAGTATAGAAATGTACGTATGCATTTGAGCACATGTGCAAAGCTCTCTCTCTCTCTCTCTCTCTCTCTCTCTCTATATATATATATATATAGATTGTTGTACTATCGGTAGCACAGAGGTCTCCGTGTTATTACGTTGTTTTCAAAGATCGGCTCCGTTATACTTGATCTACACTATTAAAAATATTTGAAAACTAAATTTCGTAATTTTTCAACATTATTTGGCTAGTGATTAAAATGTTTCAAAATTGACAATTTTAATAATCGATGTGATATATTTATGAATTTAAGAGTGTAAAATTTATTCAAATCTGTTGAAATTTTTATAAACAATTCTTCTCACTATTTAGAGTAAGATCAATATCTCAAGATCTTAAATTCAAATATTTTATCATCAACTTTTATAAAATTTTTATTTTCAGCCGTTTATTTTTATACTATTCGATTGATATGTAAATAATGCCGAAAAATTATAATTCTTTTTAAAACAGTATTTTTAATATTGTAGATCAAGTTTGACGGAGTCGATCTTCGATTTGGAAGCCGTATCATCAAGAACAACTTAATAGTACGAAGACTTTTGTGCTACTGATAGTACAGCAAGCGGGACTTTATGATTATATGTGTGATCTTTACTTTAGCAGGGGAAGTTGACAGGGAACACATCAGCAAAGTCAACCCAAAGATCTTCATCGAGAAAACAACACTCCTCCTCGGAATTTTGACCCCACCCTGCGCCGCCGCCGCCGCTGCTGTCGAAGTTGCTGCATTCACGCCGCTGATGAGCGTAGTTGTCGTAACTAAAGCTTTCGTAGCCGTTCCCGACCGCCTCCGCCGTCTCCGCATCTCCGTTCCGCGCAAATCGACCCCTCACTCGTGGCCTGCTGTCGGCCAGCGTCTTTCTGCATGCGTACTGCACGTAATGAAAAGAAACAAATCAGAAGTTTTCGAAATAAGCTCTTCAATTCCATTGTAAATCTCCAAATATAAATGAATAACAATAATTGAGAAATGGACACGTATTATTATTTGTAGCAAAAAAATTAAACCAAGAGAGTGTAAGATGGGGGAGGAGCACGCATACGGTGATTTTCTTGTGGAAATTTCGTTGGTGGCGTTTGCTTCGGTACCGCTCGATCCTCTCCTTCCGCTCCTCCGCGGTGTAACGAGCCGCTTTCATGGCGACCGATCCCCCGTCCCGGCCACAATTCTCGCTCGGGACCGGCGACCCGTTCATCCCCTGTTTCCACGGTAACGACGAACAAAAAAAAAAAAAGGGATTTTTCTGAGAGGGGATGCGAAAAAGGAGGCGCCTTTGGTGGATTTCTTATCGATGGACGCGCACCTGGAGGTCGCCGGCGCTGAAGACGCGCCGGAAGGGGCCGGAGTTGAAGTCGGGGTAGTCGCCGGAGGTGGAGGAGGAGGACGAAGGGGAGGAGGGCTGCGCCGCCGCTTGGTGGTGGTGAGGGGAAGGGTGGGAAATGTAGTGGGCATGGATCGGTGGTGAAAAGGAGCGTGTGCTGTAGCTCCTGTGGAGAGAGTAAGAGGAGGGGAGAGACGAGGAGTAGGAGAAGGGATGATGATGATGATGATGAGGAGGAGGAGGAGGAGGAGGAGGGTTATCGGTATTTATGGGCTTGGAATGGGGGCAAAATTGTCCGAAAAAATATTGGAGCGATCGTGAGGGTGACGTGGAAGATGACGCTAGGATTGGGCCACGTGGAGAACTTTTTTCCCTGGACCTTGTCCATCTGGTCTATCGATTCATCCCAACAGTGCTACCACATCTTCGCGCATCAAAAATTTATGCACAGAGAGTATTTCGTAAATCATCTTGTAGTGAAATGCATTATTAGATTTATCCAAAAAAATCGGCAAACCACGCTGTGTTTTGGTTATTATTAAAATAGTAATATATTGATTCTGTATAGATATATAAACATCTTTTCACGCATTTCTTTTGAAACATGATAAATTCCAACACCGCGCACGACTTAACTATCGACAACATGTTCCGACATTCAAACAGATTTTTAAAACTATACACCATGGCGTAGGGCCCACCAAGCATGTAGGCCATTGAAAATGCACAAAAATAGGCCCAAGGATTCCAGTTTGTGGTAAGGCCCATTTTGATTTACTGAGTGGAGTTTCCTATGGTATCAATGGTAAAAAACAAAACAAAAAAAACAAAAAACAAACAAGGTACAAAGAAATGAAAAGTAACTAAAAAGTATAAAGAGAAAAAAAAAAAAGAAAAAAAAAGAAGAAGAATATATGCCTGAGAATTGATGCAAGTATGATTGTGATCAAATAATTTGCTGAAGCAATCTCTCAAAGCTAATTAAGAAAAACTTAAATAATTAACTTGGGTTCCAAAGTAAGAGGGTAAAGGAAGAGAGAGAGAGAGAGAGAGAGAGAGTTGCTGCTTTATTAGCTCTCATGCACTTTTATTTTTTTTACCTCTCCAAAGAAGAAACCAAGGAATTGTTAATTGTTTATGCACACTTGCTTGAGAATCAAATGATGGTTTAAGATGGGTGCATTTTTGTGACCTTTAATTTGCTTTACTGTAATCTCATTCATAAATAACATTCGTATTATACTTTAGAAACATTAATTTTCTTCATGGCGACTATCACCTTTTCTCACTTATAAAAAAAAAAAAAAGAAAAAAAGATTCAGAAAGAGTTTGATTTTTTGTCGAACAAAAGGGGATGCCTCGGAGAAAAGAGTCATTTAGGAAGGAACCAATCTTTTGGGAATTTGTTGATAGGTGAGAGGGATCTTTGATTTGAACATTAGATTACTCCTAATTATCATAAGATTTACATTCTCAAGTAAAAATTCTTTTTTTAGTTTATTTAGTAGTTGCGGCAACTTAAGGAACTCTTTGATTTGCCAAGTTCCATATTTGACTAGAAAAATATACAGTATTATAGATGGAATTCTTCGAGATTTACTTATTAAGTAATGCTACATATATATATCCTATATGGGGTGTATATTCTACACTTCACCTATTTAATAGGTGGGGTGTTTTTACTAATCACTTGATGTGACTAGTAGTTAACACCCCCCACCCATTGAATGAGTGGGGCGTAACTTGTACACGTAGCATTTTTCTTACTAAATTTCGTCAACAAATTTCATTTCGCATGGAGCCAATTTGGGCAGAGGTGGCCCCTTTGTATCATATCAAATACCACTAAATAGTGAAAACCTTGCTAAATGTAGAGAGAGAGAGAGAGAGAGACTTTAATCTACACATAACTTGGTTTATAATTTTGTAAATAGTATGTCCAAATCATCAGCTTCGATTGGACATCACAATACTATTTAGTCAAGCATCCAAGCGTTTGTTTTTCTAACACCGAGCAATTGACTCCCAACGGAGAGGAAGAGAAAAGGTTAGCCAAAAACATTATTTTCGCCTGTTTAGAGAGAAAAAGTCAACCAATTACTCGTATAACAGAGAATGTCAATGAGTTCTTATGCAACTAATAGGCTTTTACATTAACCAAATAATGAAATTTGCACTTGTCCATTCAAATTCGAATTGTATCTCTCGATTAATTATGACATAGTTAATTGGTAGACACAACATTACTTATTAAATTTTACGGAGCAATCATTATTCTCTACAAATTTATGCAGATAGAGAACGATGTTTAAATACTTTTTTACATTTAACACTCCCTCCTCATATCTGGATTCGAAACTTTTTACTAGACCAATTACATGAGAGAAAATTAATAATGCTAAAAGCTTAACGTAATGCTCTGATATCATCATGTTAAATTATTATAACGAAACCGTAATGCTCTGGTAGAGAATAGTGTTCAAAAATATTTATATTTACAATTACTGAGCAGGAAAATGCAAAGATAATGCAATAGATAATTATTTGATGCTTTTATTCTAAAGTGGTGAGAAAAAGGTTGCAGAGAATAAGCACACAGCAGGAGAGAGGATTCCCAAAGCTCTCAATCCATATAATAATGATGATTATATTCGGTCAGAGACACTGGAAAGTTGGTGTTATCTCTCTACTGTCCCAGCAGTATCCTAAAATATTAATATAAAAATTATGTGACCCCATAAGCACATCAACATAGGTATCAATGCTCAACTTGCATTTGACCACACATGAGAGAGAGACAAAGAGGCCCTACCACTTCCACCTCCTGATGAAGCACAAAGAGAGAATCCCATGAAGCAAAGGATGAGATTGTGAAAGAGATTAGCTAATCAATTTGGGTACGAAAGTGTCGCGATTCCAATCATTTCCTCACCTATGATAAGCTTCAATCACACTTTGTAAGAGCGAATAAACCTTGGATATGAAGAAACCACATGTCTAATCGTTTGCGTGGCTTAGTTTCGACTGCTTAAATGATAGGCGCATTCGCTACTGCTGAAAGTGAAATCAGTTTTCAGTTTTCTAGCCCCAAAAGCAGAACTTCCAGTTTAAAGCTTCTGCTTCTGTCGTAACTATCTTGTGGGAATTTTCGGTATGCATTCAAGGACAGCAGAGAGATAAAACTTCCAGTTTGCTCTTTGTCAGTAATTTTTCGATAAGCTTTCCAAAAATAGCGCTTTTGCAAAAACTCTAGCAAGGCCTAACAGGACCTTAATATCTATAGAAAAAAGTGGTGCAAATAAGCCGGAAATAGTTGATGATTCCTTACCATGTTTGCCAGCCCATCACTAAGTCCACAATACTGCCCCATATCGGCTTCAGAGGAACATTCTCCAAAAAGATTATGTGTGGGGGCATGCATAATTTTCCCATTGAATAAGACTACCTGCAAAAGAAAAGATGCCAGATTGTTTCAAGCATCCATTGGTGGCTAACTCTGTTGCTTCAGTCACTGAATCACTCACCTGCACGCTGTTTCGGCTGTCGATTCGTTCTGAAGAATACCAGAAGCAATCTGAGCCAATCAAGCTTTCCTTATCTCATATCTCTCTACAGCTTGCTTCGAAAACACCTGCAAGCCCACAGAAGAAATGCGCACTGGAGTGATGTAAACCTGACACTGTGAGATCACTTACTTTGGAGTGGGGGCATAGCAACATGATAAAGTCTGTGGACACCGAAAAACACCATCTGCTTCCAAAGAGTATAGTTGACCCCTTGAATGAGAGAGCCCACTTGAAGATTGTTCAAGATGGTCATGAAGATTTTGTGAATATGTATTCCTGGAAAGGTTGAAAAAAAATAAATAAGATGCATGCAGAGAAGGTACAAAAATTGAATAATTAAACTGAAAACAACAGAGGTTTAGTATAAGGTAATCAAATTAGAGCAAATTATAGAAGAGAATAAGCTTTTCTTTCTTGGTTCCAAACCATCACAGCAAGACAGCAAACTACAATTATTACAACAGATGAAAACGTAAATTCAAATGGCACATACTCGCAAGTTGACATGTGATGTCAATGATAAACTGCAACAAAAAGTTAATGAAGCGCTATAAGGTTAATATTGACAAGGAGCTGAGAAGACCCTAGTGGCTCGAGAACTGCTAAATACCACAGGCAGAGTGACAGGTCAAAGGATTTAATCCCCATATTGTTAGACAACCTCAGAAAACTTCCAACAGGAAAGTCTTTGTATCCCTGATCTAAAGCATCTTTTCTAATAAAAAGCACTTCTGGAGAAATGTACAAACTCACATTGAATATATCAATCGACTATTCAACATGATCACATATACTGAGAAGACCTTTATATAAGGAAAAGGAGAACAAATTATACTTACTGTGTTTGGCTTTCTGAGCACTGCTCAGCAAACTTCGCCGATTTGCAGTTGTGATCGATGGAACTGAAGAATGATATTCCTTCAAATAAACCTCTAATTACAACAACTGCAAAATCTACAAAGTTGAGTTGCAACCAGGCAAGATAGTCAAATAATTTAACGACCAGGTAGCAAGTAATGTGACTAGGTGATTGCCGTGTTACAAAGGTTGACTCATCTGCTGCAATTTGGGGTATATTCTGAGGTACCCAAAGCATTACTCTAGAGTTTAGTCATTAAAGCATGAGCAAAGAGTCCTATTAGTGATTACAATCTATATAGTGTTCTACACAATGAAGCTGATACAAATACTGTTTTACAGTTCATTTCTTTGTTAGGCACAGCGAGATCACATCTAATGAGTTGCTTTTTGCTAAACAAGAAGAATAGGAAAACAACTTATCAATTGCCTTATTTTGAGCGCTCAAATCAAAGCAAAAAAACTTCATAATAGAGATGCACCGAAAGGAAGCACTTTCGGGGTTGAAAAGATTGTTGCTTTCAATGGAAACATAAAAGCTCACAGAAAGAACATAATCTCATAACAAACAAAAATCCAAAGAAGAAAATAGATTTATGTACAAAGCACGCATACTAAAGAACATAATTCTCATAAAAAATAAAACCCAGACCGGAAAATAAATTATGTACAATGCACAAATACTATCCCTAGAACTGATACTTAGAAGAGTCCAATATCCATATTCCATACTGCAATATAGTCCAAACCTCACAAAATAGAGCCAATAGTTTCTATAACAATCGAAATTTATTAGGCAATCATTCAAACACTTTATCATCACTTCCACCTCTTGAACTTGCCCCCAAACATCCCATGCTTCCCACCGAACATCCCATGCTTCCCGCCGAACATCCCATGCTTGCCAAACTTCCCATGCTTAAACTTGCCATGGTGCTTGAACATGCCATGATGGCCATAACCGTGGTACATGCCATGCCCTTGATGATGATGATGATGATGACCATGAGACAACTGGTGAAGCCCATAAGCAGCCGCGGCGGCCGCTGCACCCCCAGCGAGCAGCGCACCGGTGCTTGGTCCATGACCTAAAAACAAAGATTTTAAAATCTACGCCGCTCGAATACAAATGTATAACACTACATGCATGCCGCAGCATACTTTGTTACAGGGATGCAACAAAATATAACACCGCACAAGAGACATAATATGAATATGTAACGACCAGCCCACTAGCAACAATAACTTGTTGGGTCCAAACATCGGCCCAAAATGCTTAAGCTCAGTTATTATTACTAGTGTCTAAGTCTCTTATATACCATTTCTATCCGAGATGGGATTATTGGGGTGTGACAGAATACCGTGTTGTGGAGGAGCAGATGGACTAGGGCCAGGATAACCGGCTGGAGGGTAACCACCAGAAGGAGGATATCCAGCCGGTGTATATCCATATGGAGGGTACCCTTGTGGAGGATACCCTCCTTGTGGAGCATACCCTCCTTGAGCAGGATATCCCGAAGGAGGATATCCCGAAGGAGGATATGGAGCAGGTGCTGGTGGGTAGCTCTGAGGTGGGTATGCTCCGGGTGGAGGCGGATATCCAGGATTGTATCCAGGCGGATGTCCAGAAAGTCCGTGTGCTATGTTCGAGAAGAATCCTCTGTCACTGCTGTCTGAACCGTCGTGCTTTTCCTTCCCACCCCCCATTTCTTATCACCACCTGAGAAACAACAAAGACGAAGAAGAACAAAATTGACGAACTCGGTAAAGAGTCTAATCCTGAAACAATCACAAGCTACTCTCTTTCCGGCTTACGGACCAGTAAATTTTCTGTATTTCATCCGACCGTCGTAAAGTACTACCTCAAAACCAGACTTCAGGAAGATGTGAAATTTAACTCAAATTTAGAAATATATAACTATGATTATACTCCATAACTGATGAATCCTTCGCTAACGTACATAACCCTTTCTATCTTAAACCCAACACAAAATTAGTAAATCCAAAATTTTCATCAACATTCCTAGGCTTATCATGATGAAAAGTTTAAGCATAAAAGCACTATAAATTTAAGTAGGCAGTATAAAATCAAGCAGATTCATAGTTTAGTATACAAACTAATTAGAAAAATTACAAACTTAGATCAACTCTTCGATATCTATATCCTTCGCTCTAACTATTTCCGATATATTAAAGGCTAACATAAAAAAGCCCTAACACCACCTGATCCAACTTAAAATTTTACTCAAATTCAAAAAAAAAAAAAAAAGCAAAAAAATCAGCAAAAATTAAGACGATCGATTCAACGACTGATGGCGGATCGATCGACTAAGACGAGTCAAAAGGGCGAAAGCGAAGGGGCTTACCGAGAATCGGAGATCTACGAAGCGGAGAGAGTACGCGAAAAAGGGGGCGAATCGCTCTCCCTCGAGGAGCTTTTCCAAGTATAAGGACTCGGATTACGCGTTTTGGCGACGCGATGTGATCGCTAAAAAGGGAATTCGATTCACGGAATTAGGGTTTTATTTTCCTTATTATTGTCATTTTGCGTGTTACTCGAAATAAATAGTAACAAATAAAACGAAAGCCGCGTGAGCAGTTGAGGGGTCCACCTCTCGCTAACCATGCGGCTTGCTTTGTTGATTAAGAAATTCGCGGATTTATTAGATGGACCTGGTCCACCATGGACCGCTCTCCTAAACCTCAAATAGCGAATAGTATTGTATGTTTTATGAACCGGTTGATGTTGGAAGTAAAATGTTTCTAAAACTTTAATTTTTTTTACTTTAAAAATTTATACCACATTCAAAATTGTTTATGTTTAGATTTGTGATTATTATTATTGATTAGAGTAAATTGTTAATGTCCTCTGCAGCAGTGGCCGAGATTCAAATTTGAATTCCTCTTTTAAGATGATGTTCTCCTTTTAGCCCACATTCACTCGGGCCGAAACGGGTCAGGTGTTGACCCTGTTTGTTTGGCCCGGCCCCAAATCTGGTCCGAGCTACAGTACTGTCCTCTTTTTTTTTTTCAAAATTAATTATTTAAAAGATTATAAAATTAAAAAATGATCAAAATGCTCTTTTTAAACTAATATTTGACCAAAAAATTAAATTTATAAAAAAATATTTATAAAATAAAAAGTTTATTCTTTTAGATAAATTAAAATTTTTTAAAAAATCATCAGGATCAAAATACTCTCCCAGCAACCAAAAATTTGACTGGGGCGGGGCTCTCGGGCCGGTACTGTCCAGGCTACGGGACACCCGGCCCGACCCGTGGCCGTGCTGGACCGGGCGGCCCACGGGTTTCCCGCCCGTTTGACATTCCAAGTGCAGTACACCATAGTTACAGTTATTAGCATATAAAATGCAAGAGAGAATCTTTTACATCAAGATTAAACTACATGTATATATATATATATATATATGCATGACAACGTGATCTACACCATGCTCATCTAGGAAACCCAGCTCTCAAATCACTGTACTGCTTCTGCAACGCCGGATTCATGCACGAAAATATCGACGGCTTCTTTGGCTTCGTCCCGAAGAGGAAAGTCCTCAGCGGTATCCTCGTCTTCGTCGATAAAGTCCTAAAATGGTTATGTTGATGATGATGTTGTTGACTGTGATGATGGCTGCTAGTTCTCGATCCAGCCGAAAGCGCGAAGCAATCGCGCAGCTTAAGCAGCGCCCTTCCGGCCTCCGCCTGAAGCCCCCTCACATGATCCAAACCGGTTTCCAGTTCCTTTGCAACCTTGTTGTTCTCTTGCTGCATGTTAAGCACTTCGCCCTGAAATTTCGCGGCTTGATACGGAGTGAACACTATATTCTCAGATTCTTCCGCGTTCGACATTTTGGATATCTCTTCCTGTATGCTACACAGAGAAGAGAACCTGCATTGAAGCTCTCCTTTCAAAAGCACATTCTTTTCTAACCACACTTGGAGCTCGGTGATTAGTTCTCTAAGCTTCTTGTGGAGCAGGGCTGATTCCCCTTTTCCTGTAACTGCTTCTCCGGAAGCCAATGAAGAAGAAACACTTTCCTCCTGCGCTTTTTCCCTCAGCTTCTCCACCTCGGCTTGCAACTCCTTGAATGTCCTTTGGAACTTCTGGATTTGGTGGTATGATGTGCTGAACCTCAACCAAAAATCCAAGTTTTCTTCTAACAGCGTGTCGATATCGGCCCTAAATTTCTCTTCTATCGTTGAAATGGGCTGAGGTTCTTCTACATGGCACGGCTTGATGTCTTCTTCTGTTTGCGGCCCATCGTTGTCTTCTTCAGCCTTTCCTATGTTCTGAGGTAAATTCACATTAAAATTGGCTTGTAAGGAACTTAGAATTTGTCTTAGAGCTCGAATCTCTTCGTCCTTCATAGCATTTGCACTCTTTAATTCTTTAACTTGCGTCATTGTCTCAGAGTGGTATTCTTGGTTTTTCTTCTCGATCTCAGAAAGTCTTTTTTTCGTATCTTTGTAGTTTCTTGAAATAGAAGCGTACTCGGCTAATAAGATCTTCTCTTTTCCTTCCAAGCCATTCAAAAATAACTGTTGCCACTTCTCTTGAGTATCATCCTCTGGCTCTTCATCTAATGAATTCATCTCCTGCAATTTATCCTTTTCTGTGTATTCCTCTGGGAGTACCTTTGAAAGATTTTGAACATTAGAAACCTCCTCGCGCTCCTTATTCTCCTCTTCAATAATGTTTTCTTCTAATTCTGGGTTTAATTGCTTAGGGAGCTGCAATATCTTCGAGAGATGATTAAGCCCACTGCGTGCTTCATTCAGCTGTGTTTCAACAGCAGCTTTCTCCGTCCGGAAGCTCCTCTCAAGCTGCTGAATTCTCTGCAGCTCTTCCTCCGCCTGCTTCAACCTGTCAGCCAACTCATTAGAATCACCACGAGAAGCCATTCTCTCTTCCTCCAAGCCCCTCAGACGCTTCTGCAACTCATCAGTTTCTGACCTTAATCTCTTTATCTGCGCACTCTGAGAAGAAATGGTTAGTTCCAAACTAATAACTTTATCAACAAGCTCGTCTATCTTTTCGGCTAGTTCAACAACTGAAGCCTCAGAACTCATTTCAAAATGCTCTTTTACTTTCTGGCAAACGGAACTTAATTCCAACATATCCCCCTTCAAACCATAAACAGCTTTTTCTACATTGGGCTCAATAGAGCTCGACCATGTTTCTTTGGCCGAGACCTCCTCCTCACCTGTTAGAGCCTTTAGCTTCTGCTTAGCTTCTTCAATTCTTTGTGATTCGATTCTCGCTTCTTGTTCTGACCTCTTGTGTTGTTCCCGCAAGCTAAATAATGTATCCTCGCACGATTTGATGGCTCTCGCAGCCATTAGAGCTCGAGCCTCATCATCTTCAATCACCGAGCTCGCATTAAAAGTATCTTGCAAGCAAGAAACTTCCTCCTGCATATTAGTAATCTTATTTTCTATTTCCCAATACTTTGCCAAGCCACTTTCGTAGGAGCTTTTTACAAATTCCTTCTCGGTCTGAAGCACCAGAATCTCCTTTTGCAGCCTGCCGATCTCTTCTTGCACCTTCTCTTTGCTGATCTGCGAGCTTATCCGCCTATGTTGCAACTTTCTCGGGGGTGGGCTAATTTCTCTGCTCTTATTACCTCTTAAATTCAATCGAGGGATCTCAACCGGCGGTTCCTTATCGTTGCGATTTTTGGCAGGATCGATTGCGGTTATGGCTTTCGGGGAGCTGTCGTCGTCCTCGTCTTCCATTGCGTACTGGACTTGGTCGGGAAATGCAGTCGCGATCGTGTGGTTGGCTTTGTGCAGCTCGCCCGATATCCGGTCGTACCGATCGGCCAAGGCTTTGTAAGATCGGTAGGCTTCTTCGACAAAGTTTATCAACTCAGGTCTCCTCCTGAAGTACAGTTCGGCCTTCTTGGCGAAGGAGTCGGCATCCTCTTCGATGAGCTTGATCATCGAATTCACCCTCTCCTCCATCTCTGTAATTAGTAAAAATTTATAGATAAAAATATATATATGTAAATAAGCTTTAGATTTTCAGCACAAACAAGTATCACATTTGAACCGATATATGTTCGCATTGAACGCATGCTTTAATTCAACATAGAGCAAACCCTTGAAAGGAGCTTCCGCAGATCAAAAACCTTAGCATAGTAGTAAATCATTGGAACTATGATTAAAAGAAGTACTTTTCTAAGAAACACGCCGGCCCCAAGCAATCCTCCGTCAAGTGAAATTGAAAGCAAATTTTTTTGAAAAAAAAGAGGGAATTGCTCCTTAATTTTTGCTCTTTGACACGAAAAATTAGAAACATGAGCATTTAGTTGGCTCGATCGAACCGATTAACGCGAAATGAATGAGAATTCGAATGCGAACAAGGAATCATCATTAATGCGAATCAAAGGAGAGAGAGAGACCTTGGAGGTCGTTGTCGAGCCATTTGGATTGCTTGGTCCTGATGTGGCTCGCCCACCACCATGAATACGCATTGCTCGCCGCTCTCTGCAACATCTCGCCCCTCGCTCCCTCTCTTCACCACCCGCTCCCTCGGCTCCTTGCGAATTCTAGGGCTTCGTGATCGGGATGGAGACGATGATCCCCATTACAATGGGATCCACGAGAGGAGGAGGAGGAGGAGGAGGAGATTGAGCACGGCCAAGGGGTTGTTGGGGTGGTGGGAAATAGGGTTTTTTTTTTTGGTTTTTTGGTTTTTTTGTTGAGGGGAACGATGGTTCACCCCCGCAAGAGATGGGGAAACATGCGGAGGAGCAACCGAGGCGGAAAAGGGCGGACACGGGAAACGAGAAACGGGAAACGGCTACAGCGTCCGTTCGCGCGCGCGGGTAGAATGAGAATCGACGTGTCCAATTAGTTGAGGATTTTGGACTACGGGTACAAACCCATCCACCCAATCTACCGACCCAAACCCGATCAAAATCAGACAGTTCCATTCCATTCTATATAAAATTCCATTCAATTCAGTTTACATTTAGCCTCCTCAAAAAAAAAGAAAAAAAAAAAAATCTTAACAAACCTATATTAGGACACAGCGGTTTCAAAATTTGAGATAAATTTCATATTGTAATAAGAACTTAAAAGATTTTGTCTTTTTTAACAAAATTTTTAGGATAAACTTCAAATACCACTCCTATAGTTTTGTATTTTCTCACTTTAATACCTTGTGATTTAAAGTGTATCAAGTTAGTGTCTTATGGTTTTATTTTAAAGTATATCAAGTTAGTATCCTATGGTTTTATTTTTATTTTTTCGTCAGCTTTTTCGTTAATACTTTATTAAATTATACACAAAAAATTTCAGATATCCCACCTAAGTTTATCGAATATTCAGTTTAATACCCTTTGCACCGGTTTGGTTCGGGGTTAAGGGTTGGAGTATCCCCTTAACCCGGAAGTTATTCCCAAACACCCAATTTGGGAGGTGGGGTTAGTTAACCCCACCCTTCCCTACCCTACCCTACCCTACTACTCCAACGAAACAAAACACTATTTTACTCATTATCTTTCTTATCCCACCTACTCCAACCAAACACTATTTTATCTCTATCTGTACTAAACCCAATTCTCAACCAAACACAAAATTACTCTAACCCCACCTTAACCCTGAACTTAACCCTATCCCTGGAATAACTAGTTTTTTCTTAATCCCGAACCAAACGGTAGCTTTAGTTTTAACTTTGTAACTTATTTAACAAAAAAAATTAATGAAATCTATAAAAAATAAAATAAAAATGAAACCACAATCCACAAGGTACTAATTAAATTGATACACTTTAAACCATAGGGTATTAAAATGAGAAAATGTGAAACCACGGGGTGATATTTGAAGTTTTTCCAAATTTTTATAAGAGATAGTTATAGCCGGAAGCATAAGCATTCAAAAGTTTATTATTTTTATAAAGAAAAGGTGAAGAATTTCAATTTTGAATTATTATGACAATTCATAATAGTAACCTTGTAGAATATATAAAAAGTTTTTTTTTTTAAAGAAGGCTCACAGGCAAAATATACAAGATTCGAGGGACTAAAATATAAAATAAGCTGTGCGCTCTGCAATAACTATCTCTTATAAAAACTTGCGCCCGATTTTCCCGCCGATGTTCAAATTTCCCAACGCACCACAAGGAATCCTCCGTTTCATCAAATTCTCTGCCACGTCACGAATCCGCGGCACGTCCATCACAACCTTCCATTCCCCATCCATCTATCCAAAATCCAACGGCCCATACACCATCTCCCCACACAGGCTCACTCCCCCCCATTCCCCACCNAATCCTCCGTCAAGTGAAATTGAAAGCAAATTTTTTTGAAAAGAAAGAGGGAATTGCTCCTTAATTTTTGCTCTTTGACACGAAAAATTAGAAACATGAGCATTTACTTGGCTCGATCGAACCGATTAACGCGAAATGAATGAGAATTCGAATGCGAGCAAGGAATCATCATTAATGCGAATCAAAGGAGAGAGAGAGACCTTGGAGGTCGTTGTCGAGCCATTTGGATTGCTTGGTCCTGATGTGGCTCGCCCACCACCATGAATACGCATTGCTCGCCGCTCTCTGCAACATCTCGCCCCTCGCTCCCTCTCTTCACCACCCGCTCCCTCGGCTCCTTGCGAATTCTAGGGCTTCGTGATCGGGATGGAGACGATGATCCCCATTACAATGGGATCCACGAGAGGAGGAGGAGGAGGAGGAGATTGAGCACGGCCAAGGGGTTGTTGGGGTGGTGGGAAATAGGGTTTTTTTTTTGGTTTTTTGGTTTTTTTGTTGAGGGGAACGATGGTTCACCCCCGCAAGAGATGGGGAAACATGCGGAGGAGCAACCGAGGCGGAAAAGGGCGGAAACGGGAAACGGGAAACGGGAAACGGCTACAGCGTCGGTTCGCCCGCGCGGGTAGAATGAGGATCGACGTGTCCAATTAGTTGTGGATTTTGGACTACGGGTACAAACCCATCCACCCAATCTACCGACCCAAACCCGATCAAAATCAGACAGTTCCATTCCATTCTATATAAAATTCCATTCAATTCAGTTTACATTTAGCCTCCTCAAAAAACAAGAAAAAAAAAAATCTTAACAAATCTATATTAGGACACAGCGGTTTCAAAATTTGAGATAAATTTCATATTGTAATAAGAACTTAAAAGATTTTGTCTTTTTTAACAAAATTTTTAGGATAAACTTCAAATACCACTCCAATAGTTTTGTATTTTCTCACTTTAATACCTCGTGATTTAAAGTGTATCAAGTTAGTGTCCTATGGTTTTATTTTAAAGTGTAAAGTTAGTGTCCTATGGTTTTATTTTTCGTTAATACTTTATTAAATTATACACAAAAAATTTCAGATATCCTACCTAAGTTTATCGAATATTCAGTTTAATACCCTTTGCACCGGTTTGGTTCGGGGTTAAGGGGTGGAGTATCCCCTTAACCCGGAAGTTATTCCCAAACACCCAATTTGGGAGGTGGGGTTAGCTAACCCCACCCTACCCTACCCTACCCTACCTTATCCTACTACTCCAACCAAACAAAACACTATTTTACCCATTATCCTTCTTATCCCACCTACTCCAACCAAACACTATTTTATCTATATCTGTACTAAACCCAATTCTCAACCAAACACAAAATTACTCTAACCCCACCTTAACCCTGAACTTAACTCTATCCCTGGAATAGCTTTTTCTTAACCCCGAACCAAACGGTAGCTTTAGTTTTAACTTTGTCACTTATTTAACAAAAAAAATTAATGAAATCTATAAAAAATAAAATAAAAATGAAACCACAATCCACAAGGTACTAATTAAATTGATACACTTTAAACCATAGGGTATTAAAATGAGAAAATGTGAAATCACGGGGTGATATTTGAAGTTTTTCCAAATTTTTGTAAGAGATAGTTATAGCATTCAAAAGTTTATTATTTTTATAAAGAAAAGGTGAAGAATTTCAAATTTGAATTATTATGACAATTCATAATAGTAACCTTGTAGAATATATAAAAAGTTTTTTTTTTTAAAGAAGGCTCACAGGCAAAATATGCAAGAATTCGAGGGACTAAAATATAAAATAAGCTGTGCACTCTGCAATAACTTGCGCCCGATTTTCCCGCCGATGTTCAAATTTCCCAACGCACCACAAGGAATCCTCCGTTTCATCAAATTCTCTGCCACGTCACGAATCCGCGGCACGTCCATCACAACCTTCCATTCCCCATCCATCCATCCAAAATCCAACGGCCCATACACCATCTCCCCACACAGGCTCACTCCCCCCCATTCCCCACCCACTTATATCACTCCCCCCCATTCCCCACCCACTTATATATAAGGCGAGCACACTCCTCAAATTCAAATCTCCCAATCCCACCAATCCCTATCCCCAACGCCCCCGCGATCCAAAACCCTAACCCTAACCCTAGCTCGCCGGAGAAGGAGGAGGAGGAGGAGGAGGAGAGGATGTCGGGGCGGGGGAAGGGGGGGAAGGGGTTGGGGAAGGGCGGGGCGAAGCGGCACCGGAAGGTGCTCCGCGACAACATCCAGGGGATCACGAAGCCGGCGATCCGGCGCCTGGCGCGGCGCGGCGGCGTGAAGCGGATCAGCGGGCTGATCTACGAGGAGACGCGCGGCGTGCTGAAGATCTTCCTGGAGAACGTCATCCGCGACGCCGTCACCTACACCGAGCACGCCCGCCGCAAGACCGTCACCGCCATGGACGTCGTCTACGCCCTCAAGCGCCAGGGCCGCACCCTCTACGGCTTCGGCGGCTAGCCAATGCCTCTCTCTCTCTCTCTCTTCGCGGGCGCCGCCCATCCCAAAAGTCTTGCGGTCAAGAAGGTAACGAGCTCGACGACGATTAGGGTTAGGGTTAGGGCCGGGCTCTCTCTCTCTCTCTCTCTCTCTCAGGTAATGAATGCATTGCCCTATGTTTGGTATGATCTATTGTGTATTATTAATAATCATGAACTAATTATTAAAATCTTATGTAGTGTTAGTAGTAATTTCAAATGTTTAACAAGTTATGTGTGAAACTTAGTTTGTTATCCACTCATTTGTATTAAAAGTTAAGTAGAGCCCGGCCCAGTTTCTGCAAGGCCCAATTGGACCTTTTTCGTGTACATGAGCTAACGAGCGAATAAGCCCATTTTGGATCTTGGTCAAACGATCCAATTAAATCGTCATTTTTTTTTAAAAAAAATGATAGGAATTTCGAAGGGTTTAATTACTAACAATGATTATTTATAATATCTATTATTTAATTTGCAACATTAACCCTCATCTGCCTCCGTGTATCATCGCAGAAGCTTCTAATTTTATTCTTTTTGTCTACACGTTCCCATGATAATTTGGGTTGTTTAATTTCAAATTTGAATCATAGGTGTCAAGTGTACTGTTCTTTAATTGATAATTGTATTCGTAATTTTTATAATTCCACGCTAATCCTCACCTCTTTGATGTTGAGGTATCATTGACAACTCAATGCCACAAACCTCAATTATTTCCTCATTTAATGGTTTGAGCCTTTTAAGCAAAGTAATCTACAGATTATTATAATATTAACTCGAGGGAATTTGGTAGATAATTCATGAATAAAATACAATTTTATGATTATTGAAACAAAAAAAAAACATGAGAAAAAATTGTTATGTTATCACAATAGATTTGTTGCTGAATTTTTTCAGTGGGCAAATTCATTTTTTTTTTTTCTTTTAGGGGTAAAAAAATGGTTAGATTTAGAACACACACTCTCTTTGCACAAAAACTCAATGTATCTCGTATTGTTGGGGAGATTTTGTGGTCCCTGTAGCAGGGCTCTTTTTCATTGTAAGGTTTTAAAAATTTATAATTTGTTAACCAGTTTTATCAAAATTGATAAATTAATGTTATTTTGTTTCAACTTAAGAGTCACATAAGGGGAAAAGCAGAGAATTATGTGCTATTTGTTATGGTTGGTCATAGAATTCTTTTAAAATGCGGATTATTAGAATTTTTTAGATTATTAAGATTGTATATAAGTTATTGTAATTTTGTATAATAGTTAGAAGAACCATTAGAAAAGTCTCTCTCTTTTTTTTTCTTTTTTTTTTCTTTTTTTTTTTTTGAGAAAAAATAACATGCTATTGTTTCATTCATTTAGAGGATAAATTATTAGATTATAATTTGAGGCAACTGGTGTCTACATTGGAATCTTGTTTTTACCATTCAAAAAGGAATTCAAAAAAAGATTAAAGATGCCTTTTTTTTTTTATCGAAAATAGAAAAGGATGAAATAATTTTTAGTCGTAAATGTCTATTTTTGTTGTTTGATTTATGTAAATTTATTTTTGATTGAAACTCAACAGTTTATGAAGTATTGTAATTATTTTAGCTCATTTAAATGTGAAGTCAATTACCCGAAAAAAAAAGAATGAAAATAAACATTATAATATATTAATGATGGGAAATTTGCTTCGGTGAAATAATTACAAAGATATGTGATTTAATAATTTTTGATAAAAACAAACATGGAAGTAAGAAATTTTAGCTTTTACGTTATTTACTTTTTACCAAATAAATATTGAAATTAGAGTAATTTTAGTTTCACAACAATACAAATAAACAATAAAAGTGAACTAATTTTTGTTTAAAATTTTAATTTATTTGAAAATTTATTTCAACTTGAACTTTATGTTTGCTGAAATAAACAGGTGCTAGGTGTAATCAAAATGACCAATAGCCTATTCACATTTAACCACATAGTATTTAAATAACAAACATTACAAATAATAACTTATTATTATTTTTAAAAAATATAATATAAAATTATGGTTGGTCTTTATCTAGTTAAGTTGTAATATTCATTTTTTTAATCAACTTGTGACCTATTTAACTATGGTGTAGACATTAAGCACTTCATTATGAGCCTCTTATTAATTAAGGGTCAAAGATGTGGCCTATACGCAATTAATGCTAACACAAAAAGAAAAAGTTCCATACACTGCGTGTGCTAATTATGTTGCGAAAAAGAAAAAAGAAAAGGACACAAAAGGCTTATTTTAAGTGAATGTGGCTTCGCCTTTTGATCAACTGATCTTTGTAAAATATTATTTTGGATTATTTTTTATTAGATCAGTTTTTATTTTAAGTTATATAATATTAGAGTCAATTACACGTATAATATATATATATATATATATATATATATATATTATATATATATATATATATATATATATATATATATAGTATGAAGCTAGGGGCTACTATATCTATTTATAACTGTACCCTGAGCTCTGTATAACTAATATTGTTTCGATCTAGGGCCTGTCAAAATCAAATGATGCTATCAGAACCGTTAACTAATCTAGGGTATTTTAAAGTTCTAGAAATAAATTTTATATTTGTTTCGATATAGTTATTTTATGATCAAACTATTTTAAAATTTTAATTTTCAATAGCTATTATGCAGAGTTTAGAGTTTAATCGGTGTATGAAGATCTAAATTTTCTTTAAATTTTTGATAGAAATATTTAAACTATATAGATAAGGTAGACATTTTTTATCTTGAATTTAAGAGAGTCTTCATTTCAAAATTTTAAAGTTATTTCAATTTCCACCGTCCATTTTTGATATAATTTATTCTACTAAATTAAACCATATCGAAAAAAATACTAAATTCTTATTTCTAAGAAATTCATATAATACCTAGATTATATTTAATGTTGTTAAGTGATCGTTTGATTTGAACACCCTAAATCAAAAACAACACAACTATATTTACCAGAGGATTGTACTATACAGATAGTATATGTACCTAATTCTATATATATAGTATATTATATTAAATATATATATATATATATATATATATATATATATTTATATATATTAGTAAAATGTACGTAACAATTCTTACAATTTATTTCAAATCAATTAAATTTGTACATTATATATATTCCAAAATTTAGCAATAAAATTATATTTATAATATTAATATGTTATATTTTATTGGAAACTATTTACAATATCCTACAGTTTTTTTTTTAATCCTACATCCAAATTTTTATATTACTATATATATATATATATATATATATATATATATATGATATATATATATATATATGGAGGCTAGGGCTACTATACTATGTTATTACGTACCTGAGCTCTGTATTACATAATATTGTTTCGATCTTAGGGCCTGTCAAAATCAATGTATGCTATCAGCCGTTAAACTGATCTAGGGTATTTTAAAGTTCTAGAAATAAAATTTTATATTTTTTCGCGATATAGTTATTTTATGATCAAACTATTTTAAAATTTTAATTTTCAATAGCATATGTACGAGTTTAGAGTTTAACGGTGTAGAAGAATCTAAATTTCTTTAAATTTTTGATAGAAATTATTTAACCTATATAGATTAAGGTTAAGCATTTTTTATCTTGAATTTAAAAGTCTTATTTCAAATTTTAAAGATTATTCAATTTCCCCCGCCATTTGATATAATTATTTTACTAAATAAACTATCGAAAAAAACTAAATTTTATTTCTAAGAAATTCATATATATTAGATTATATTTAATGTTGTGTGATCGTTTGATTGAACCCCTAAGATCAAAAACAAACACTATAGTACCAGAGGTTGGTACTATAGATAGTATAGTACCTAATTCTATATATATAGTATTATTATATAATATATATATATATATATATATATATATATATATATATTATATATATTATAAAATGTACGTAACAATTTTACAATTTTATTTCAAATCAATATAAATTTGTACATTATATATATCCAAAATTACAATAAAATTATATTTATAATATAATATGTTATATTTTATTGGAAAATATTTCCAATATCCTACAGTTTTTTTTTTATCTACATCAAATATTTTTATATACTTTTTTAATTTTTGATGAATTAAATTTAAATATGTGTTTTAAACTAAAAGTACCAAATTTTAATCCACAATTAAACTCAAATTTTTAATTTTAATGTAAAATAGAATAAGGATACTATTTTTAACAATTGATTCTTAACCGTTTTTTTATTTGAGATATTTCTTTTAACAAATTGATTATAACCGTTCGTAGGATTAAATTTATAGTATGGATAGGAATGCTATTTTTTAATAGATATGATTATAACTGTTTCTTATTTGTGTATTTTTTTAATAAATTGGGTAAACTATTTTTAGATAATAGATTTTATATATGGTGAAGATTTAATAGATTAATCATAACGTTTATTTTTATTGAGATATTTATAACAAATTAATTATAACCATTAATAGGGATATTATTTTTTCTCTTTTGGATTCCGTCTGTTATTGTCGAATTCTTTATAAACCGTTCATTTTATTTAAATATTTTTAATAAATTAATCATAACATTTATAGAGAATATATTTTATTCCTTTTTGAATTCCGTCTGTCATTGTTGGAATTTCTATATGCTATATATATATATATATATATATATATATATATATATATATATATATATATTATAATATAAATATTAAAGAGAATGAATCGGACGCTATAGATGTGTATTTATCTAATTGTATATGTATATTCCTGGATGTTTGCTTGTTTGTTTTCAAATTATGTATTTTCATGTTACATCAACTTTTTAATATTTGATTTTTTTTAGAGACAGATAGTACGCTATCTGCTTCGTTTATTTTATTTAGAAATAAACTTAGCTGAAAATGTGAATTAATTAGGATTCGAATTTAGGTCTGGAGTATTAACTAATTGAACTATGAAATATTCAAAAAAGGGCAACCGAAAAAGTTGCCACAACTCACAAGTAATAAATTTGGTCCTAAAATTTTATTTTTACCTCAATCTTGTAGAAAATGGAAAATGGAGTAATAAATAAAATTAAGGTGTAGGGTAAATGGGGCCAACTTGGCTTGCCTTTTTTTATTCAAGCCCAAGAAAAATTTGAGTTAGTCATTATCGGGTCGGATCTAACGAGAATCCAAACTCAAAATCCATTCGATATTCGATCTACTTATCAGGATTGAAATGAATAGCCAACAAATTGCATCTAGTGAGAATTCAAACTCACAAATCAAGTTTATTATTAGCCAAACTTTTGTTAAATACACATTTTAGATTGTTTCTGATCAGATTAAGTTCTGATAAGCATATAATCTCGTCAATTAGATTCCCACTTTCACATATATTTTGATAATCACCCGATGAGTCAAATTTTTTTATTTTATTTTAGCACTGATCAGAAGAGTCTTTCTCGACAGGGCCCTTTGAATTCGAGAGTTCTGACAAGAGAAATTTTTATGGGACTCTCGATTCGAAAGCTTTTTTTGACTCGGAACTCTCGACTCTAAACCCTAAACATCTATTTGGTACTTATCTTTCGATGAAATCGCTATCGGAAACCTACGATTCGAGTAAAATGAAGCCAAGTGTAGTGGGCACTGATCAAGCTAGATCCCAAAGTCCACAACCCCTGCAACATTTTGTGTCTCATTATACATTAGCTGCAGGTTGAAGCAACCACCTCATTGATGTGATGTTTAAACAAGCTTAGCTTAATCCTTTTCTTAAAACTTGATCAAGTGAATGACAAGTTAAACCCTATCTATTCCTTTTAACAAATCAAACACATTTCTATATTTGGGGATTTTTCTTGTTTTTTTTTTTTTTTGTAAATTTTTATTTTGAACGTGTCTGGATCTAAGTTTAGGTCATTCGTTGGGATTGGTTAATTTTATTTGGTGAAATTGTTATTAATTCTAGGTGAAAATAGATGCTGAGTTTATTCTACTTAAATAAAAAGTAACGTTATTAATAGAGCTATAAATAATATTAGTGTAGTTATCCGCACGATGCAGCGAACAGATATTATCGAAGCGATTTTTTTATCATTGTTGATCACCGATGATAATCTGAAATTGTATATATATCAAAAAAAATACGGTGAGGAGATGCAGAAAGGAAAAAAGAGAGAAAGAAATAGAGGCGTAAAATGAAGAAATGATAAAATAATTTAAATAAAATTATTAGCCAGATTAATAATTCAATTAATTTAAATAAAAATAATTTAAATAAAATTAGCTCAAGTTGCTATAAAATTTTCATATATAAACTTTAATATGATTTAAATTGTATTTGTTGAATTAGATTTTAATTGTATAATAGTAAATTTTTTAAAATTATTCAGTGTATATATAAAATTGTAAATTAGGGTAAGCAATTATTTATAACATACATACAAATCCTTTAAAAGAACATCTAATTCTAGAAACAAATCCTATAAAAAAAATATATTTTCTATCAGCTTATTGTTTAACAATTTTACATACATCTAAATAACTATAAAAGAAATTGAAAAAAGCTAATAGATAGGGTAGTTAAAAAAAAAAGGCATTAAAGAAAAAATAAAATACAAAAATTTCTGATCACTTGATTATCACCATATATACTGTCAGTAATAAGTTAATTATATATTCATACACTCTCTTCCGCTTCTGTCGTCACTGCCGCCGCCGCCGCATCCAAGATCTTTAGCTTCTACCACCACTGTCATCCCCACCAAATACACGACGGGATCGCGTCAGTGATAAAAGCGAGCGACTTTTACGGAAGAGGGAGAGAGTGAAAGAGATTTAGCAAAAGTAGAAGAACGAAAAGATTAATGGAGACCTAGGGAGAAGAAAAAATTAATTATTAATTAATTACAATAATAAATAGAGAGAAGGTGGGGTTATTGAAAGATAAAGAGGCGGACGTTAAAGAAGAGGAGAAGAGTTAGAACTATTGGAAGATAAGAAGGTCTACGGTGAAGAAAATAAGAAAAAAATAATTAAAAAATAAAATAAAGTAATTTAAAAAATATAAAAAAATGAGAACTTGCCATGTCATCATTTGATATTGAAGATTCATATAAAAGTATAGATAGATAATAGATTATAGATTACATATATTTTTTAATAATTAATTCTCTTCAATTTAATTAGTGCTTCTGCAAAGGCTCTTATTCCGCTAAACTCCTCGACCTACTCTCCTATTAGAACATGTAACTAAATTCTATTTTTGTAACACCGCCTCTCCTTTTATTTTCATTTTTTTTTAATTTGGGAGGTTGTTTTAAATTTTAATTTATTTTCATTGGGTCACAGTGAAAACATGAAACCGTACACATATGGTAAATTAAATAAAGCAAAACATGCCTTTCGACGTAGTCCTAACTCCCAACTACTTTTTTTTAAAGCTTTTTTTTTTTAATAAGATTTAGGAAGGTTCCACGAAGCTTCCTACGATCATTTCTTTAACGAATATTCAAGTTGAGTCGCATTGACTTTTACGCATTGACTTTTACACTCAGGTACTATATTTTGCTTATATGTCCCTACACAATTCTGAATTTACATTTTCGTGATTTTCATTTCAAATGGTGTACTTACTATGAACAATTTGTTATCCGGAACACCGCCAAAGAGGTCGCAGATTTAAGTAAGTTTTATGTTTTATTTTAGCCCCGAACCTTAATAATAATAATAATAATAATAATATGCGGAAAAGAAAAAAATTATGTGCTTAAAAAGTAGCATATTCAGGGTTATAGTTGCATTTGTTCCATTAAAGTTGAAAGTCGCT
Organism: Ananas comosus; assembly: GCF_001540865.1. Classification (NCBI taxonomy): domain Eukaryota; kingdom Viridiplantae; phylum Streptophyta; class Magnoliopsida; order Poales; family Bromeliaceae; genus Ananas; species Ananas comosus. The sequence goes on along the minus strand of NC_033643.1, from coordinate 1,013,307 downwards.
TCACCCTTTCTTTTTTTTTTGAAATTTTCAAATACCACTATTATTATTTCGCGCTTTCTTATTTTAGTATTCGACAGTTTAAAATGTATCACTTTTATTCCCTATGATTTTATTTTTTTTTTTCCATTATCACTTCTGTTATTTTTTTTCAAATTAATCAATGACAAAGTTAATGCCACATGATATTAAAGTAAAAATTTCAGCAAACTATAGGGTACTAAAATGAATATTTGATAAATTATAAATAGGGTAGCTAAAGTTTTTTGTATATGATGATTTAACGAAAAATTAATGGAAGCGCCGATGAAAAAATAAAAATCATAAAGTACTAAAGTGAGAAAGCACAAAGCTATACGGATAATATTTGAAACTTACTCTTTTTTTACTTAGAAGACACGGCTTTATTTAATCTCTAATTAAATTGTAATTAAGGGGACAAATCGTGCTAGGATTTGACAAAGATAATATATACATATATTTTTTGTCTCGTATTTGCAAAAATATTATCCTAATAAACATCGTGGTAGAGTCAGAGGAGAGGTTTTTTTTTTTTGGAATTAACAAATGTTAATCTACAATTAGATTAAGATGTTTACATACTTTACCATTAATTACTCATTAAATATTATTATTCGTAACTCACTCGATGGGAGAAAATGAATAGATCCTACCCAGGTACTATACTTATTTCTTAATACAAAATCATATTATATAGATGCCGCTAACGTTCTCTTACTTAAGCAATGACAAACCCGTTTTCTTTTTCTTTTTTTTTTTATTTTGAGTAGATTAAATTTTTTGCTAATAATAACTACATATACAAATATTTTGCTAATAATAATTATATATGCTAATAACCTAAGTTTACTTTAATTTCTGAGGTAATTTTTAGGTGTATACAGTTTAGTTTCGACTATTAATTATATATGATTTCGATCGTAAAATGGGGACAAAAATTTTATGGACACCGTGCCCGGATGGGCGCCCCGTGTGTAGCGGCGCCCATCCGCACCCTTAAAGAAAAAAAAAAAATTGGTGAGCTCGGTTTTTAGAAAGAGAGAGAAAGAGATGGGGAAGGGAGGGTGCGGATGGGCGCCGCTCCACACGCATCGTCCATCCGGGCACCATGTCCAATCAAATTGTTTGGGCACGGTGCTCATAAAATTTTTGTCCTTAAAATGACGTGTAACTCTTTATTAGAGTAAGATAAATGAGTCATATACTTAAAATGTAATAAATGTAAAAAAGTAAAAATTCAAATGTTCAGTAAAAAGTACTACGGAAACGGCCAAATTGTAGTATCAGTACCTTTTTTTTCTAATTTTTTTTCCCTGAGAAATTATTCAAAGTCAAACATTTCTTATTCCTTCGTATACGTGACCAAACATAGAAATTAAGATGTAACAGTACCTTACTATACATATATAAAAGGGGAAATTTTAAATACCCCCACGTTGTTTTGTATTTTCTCACTTTAGTATCCTATGATTTCAAGTGTGCCAAGTTAGTATCTTGTAGTTTCGCACTTTCTCACTTTAGTATCCTGTGGTTTCAAGTGTATCAAGTTAGTACCTGTGATTTCATTTTTGTATCAAGTTAGTATCATATGGTTTCAATTTTTTTTTTTATTATTCATTTCGAGGTATATAATTTAACGAAATATTAAACCACAGGGTACTAAAGTGANTGAATTTCACAATTAAATTTGGCAAAAGGCCCGAGCCAATTCAAAATCTTAAGCTCGTGGTTAAAACAGAAAAAAAAAAAAAGAAAATAATTTTATTATGTCCAGATCAAAATTCTTATTTGTATAGTATATGAAACTTATATTTTAGTCTTCATAAAGTCTCTCATTAACTTCAATTTGTGTTATGTATAATGGAATGTGCATGGTCAATGGTGGTGGTACCTCATCCTTTTGTCCTAATTCTTTGTTTATGGAAACTTTTTTTTTTTTTTTTTTTTTTTTTTTTTGAGAAATAGGTAGCAAGCTACCTGCTTCATTCATTAATGCGTAGAGTTTCTTAACTAATGTATATGTATATATATTTATTTATATGTTTACCCAGTTGAGTCCTCTTAGTATTAGCAAACTAATCAAGCATGATGTTCTAATGTTAATCTAAGTCAAAATGATAACATGGTGCTCACGCAACATATCAAGCACCAATTACAACTTTTTTTTTGAGAGATAAGCACCAATTACAACTTGGTTATCATTATTGACTGTCTCTAGCAAGCAGTAAATGACTTATTGGTTGTTATTCGATGTTTCGAATTCGAAACTTAGTTGCTTTTATTTTCAGCAAGTTTCTTTCTAAAAAAATAATGAGTGAATTGTGTATAATGCACTAGTAGTGATGGCAGCAATTTGAATTTCACAATTAAATTTGGCAAAAGGCCCGAGCCAATTCAAAATCTTAAGCTCGTGGTTAAAACAGAAAAAAAAAAAAAGAAAATAATTTTATTATGTCCAGATCAAAATTCTTATTTGTATAGTATATGAAACTTATATTTTAGTCTTCATAAAGTCTCTCATTAACTTCAATTTGTGTTATGTATAATGGAATGTGCATGGTCAATGGTGGTGGTACCTCATCCTTTTGTCCTAATTCTTTGTTTATGGAAACTTAACATTTGAGTGCAGTATCATTGATAGATGACATGCATTAAAAAAAAAAAAAGAAGAGAGAGAGAAATTTAAAAAGATTAAGAAGAAAATTTTACTTCTCCTTGTTGAAAATTAAAGTTAGAAAAATAAAACATGACTATAACCTTATGAAACAAATTTTGCAAAAAACATATTGTAGTATAATAATATAATTAAACGCCTATCTATGGTTTTTTATATTTTTTCCCCTTTGAATTTCTAACAAAAATGAACAAAAATTTATAATTTTTTTAACTTCACACCAGTGTGTAACATGCAGATATTTTCATTAAGCATATAGTAAACTTTGGATCTCTAAAAAAAAAAGAAAAAAAGAAAAAAAGAGAAGTAAATAGAAAGCACGTAAATAAGGATTTAGTGGATACAAAATCTTAATTTTAGATCTAATTAGTTGCATATACGTGAATTTCAAAGTACATTTATCTATCTACCGAAAATTTTATTATATAGCAATCACATCGTATCATCGATAACTAAATAATTATATTTTTTTATTTAAAAAAATAATAATTTTTTTTTAATAACTATGATGGGATATATGAATTCTAAAAAATAATCTGATTCGTTGGTGATACCACATCAATAATATAATCTATATGTTCTTTTTTTTTTCCCTATTTAATGTAAGAAAATAGAAAAAATAGGAAGAAAAAAAAAACTTCAAATATCACTTCTATGGTTTTGCACTTTCTCATTTTAGTATTATGTAGTTTAAAGTATATCAATTTAGTATCCAGTGTTTTTATTTTTCTATTTTCGTTAGTTATTTTGTTAACTTTTTTTATTAAATTATATATAAAAAACTTGAAATATATATCTTGCCTATAGTTTACCGAATATTCATTTTAGTATATTTTAGTTTTAACTTTATCATCACTTATTTAATAAAAAAAATAACAAATAGAATAATAAAAATAAAATAAAATTATAGAGTCCAAAAATAATACACTTTGAATTATAGAATCTTAAAATAAAAAAAAAAAGCGAAATGAGGTGAATGGTATTTAAAGTTAAAAAAAAAAAGAAAAAAAGAAAAAAAAAGACTACGGAAAGAGTACCAAACTGGTGGGAGCTGTAGCGTCGTAACCGCCCCGAATCGCGACGCGAGAGAGAGAGAGAGAGAGAGAGAGGGAGACGTGGCTATAAAAGCGCTTCCACGCCCCGCCCCACTTTCTCCCACCGCACTCCCCACGACCTTCCCGAAGAAGCAGAAGCAGAAGCAGAGAATGTCTTAGCCTCGGCTCTTCTTCTTCTTCTTCTTATTCTTCTTCTTCCTCCTCTGAGACCACGAAATTCCAAGTAGCGGCGCTGGTGAACGCGAGCAATGGGGAAAGGGGGGCACGACCAGGGGAAGAGGTACAACGGGGCAGCCTCGGGCGTCGCCGGAGCGTCGGCGGCGGTGTTTCCGGCGTGGGCGCGGACGGTGCGGGAGTGCGAGGCGGAGTTCAAGGTGTCGGCCTCGGCGGGGCTCTCCTCCGACGAGGTCGCTCCTCCTCGCGCAGTTCGGCGACACCCTCGTCCGCATCCTCCTCGCCGCCGCCGCCGTCTCCTTCCTCCTCGCCTGGCTCGGCGCCGCCGACGCCGACCACGGCGCCTCCTCCTTTGTGGAGCCCCTCGTCATCTTCCTGATCCTCGTCCTCAACGCCGCCGTGGGGGTGTGGCAGGAGAGCAACGCCGAGAAGGCGCTCGCGGCCCTCAAGGAGATCCAGTCCGAGCACGCCGCCGTGCGCCGCGACGGCGGGGAGCTCGTCCCCAGCCTCCCCGCGAGGGAGCTCGTCCCCGGCGACGTCGTCGAGCTCCGCGTCGGCGACAAGGTCCCCGCCGACATGCGCGTCCTCTACCTCATCAGCTCCACCCTGCGCGCCGAGCAGGCCTCGCTCACCGGCGAGAGCGAGGCCGTGAACAAGACCAGCCGCAGGGTCGACGCCGAGGACTCCGACCTCCAGGGCAAGGAGTGCATGCTCTTCGCGGGCACCACGATCGCCAACGGGAGCTGCGTGGGGCTGGTCACCCAGACCGGGATGCACACGGAGATCGGCAAGATCCACTCCCAGATCCACGAGGCCTCCCAGGGCGACGACGACACCCCGCTCAAGAAGAAGCTCAACGAGTTCGGGGATGCGCTCTCCACCATCATCGGCCTCATCTGCGCCCTCGTCTGGGCCATCAACGTCCGCTACTTCTTCACCTGGGAGTTCGTCGACGGCTGGCCCCGCCGCTTCACCTTCTCCTTCGACAAGTGCGCCTACTACTTCGAGATCGCCGTCGCGCTCGCCGTCGCCGCCATCCCCGAGGGCCTCCCCGCCGTCATCACCACCTGCCTCGCCCTCGGCACGCGCAAGATGGCGCAGAACAACGCGCTCGTCCGCAAGCTGCCCAGCGTCGAGACGCTCGGCTGCACCACCGTCATCTGCTCCGACAAGACCGGCACCCTCACCACCAACCAGATGTCCGCCGTGCGCCTGCTGGCCATGGGGAAGGAGACGGCGCAGATCAGGAGCTTCAGGGTCGAGGGCACCACGTACGATCCCGCCGATGGGAGGATACACGGCTGGCCCGCCGGCGACCTGGACCAGAACCTCCGCACCGTCGCGAAGATCGCCGCCGTTTGCAACGACGCCAGCGTCTCGCATTCGGGGAATCACTTCGTCGCCAGCGGGATGCCGACCGAGGCGGCACTGAAGGTAATTTTTGGGGCTTTTTTTTTTCTTTTAAAGTAGGAATTTACTATTTTTTCAATGAGAAATTGATCATCTGGTATTGAATTGGTTAGGAAACTTGATATTTGAATTAGATACTTGACGATGCTGTACTATCCAAGCCTTACTAATAGCATTGTTTCATGTTTGATTACGGTATCAATTTATAACTAATTGGAGGCATCGAATCAGCTTGGAATTGTTTCTGCCTCTTTGTGCAGGACTTAATGGGACTTGCTTGTTGCCAATTTAGTTTGGACTATGACCGGAGCATTGTAGTGCTCATGTTTTTTTAGTTTGGCGACAAGGAATTCCTTGATTTCGATGTTCTTCAGAGAATTTCAGAGTATTGTAGCTCTCTTTTTTCTTATAATTTACTAATGTTTGTTCAATCTATGTCAGGTTTTAGTTGAGAAAATGGGACTTCCGAGTGGTTCTGTTTCATCGTCTTTCAAGTCTTCTGAGATGCTAAGTATGCATTTTCTTGGTTCCACCATGTTTCTTCAATGGACTATGGATTAAACCTCTACACGAAAAGTCAATCACTAATTATTTCCTCTCTTGTTTCCTTTTTTATCAAATTAAGAATGCTGTCAATGGTGGAACAATGTTGCACGTCGGGTTGCAACTCTCGAGTTTGATCGTACGCGAAAATCAATGGGAGTCATTGTGAAATCAAGTTCAGGAAGGAATTCATTACTTGTAAAGGTAATACTAATTTTTTTGTGACCTTAGCTCCTACTATTTTGCTGATACGAACAACAGGGAAAGTTTAGCATGCACTCTGTGTTTTTACAGTAACGAGACTAGCATATTATTGGTTGAAACCGTCATTAATCTCTTGATGTTAGTTCACTATGATAATTGCTTGAACACTCAGTAGAAATTGAATGTTCATGATGAAATTGAGAAGAGCCCTCTTTTTCTAGAAATGAATTTAAATGCATTACTTACAGTTTTGTTATCATAGCAGAAATTAAGAAAACAGTGGGAAGTCTATGTAAAATATTGTTTTGAGTGGTCAGCAAGCTGCCCTAGTGATTTTCAACTTTATTCTGATATAAGGATGTAAAATTATATTGACCCTATGTTTGTATAAAGAAGTTTCGAAGAAGGACTGGTCAACTGGAATCTGATGCACTGTTGCCAAACTGTTTCCAACCAATTAATTATTTTCCAAGTCAAGTCTTTCTTTCTTAAATAAGACTTATCACAGCCAATCACAATTATTTAACTATGACAACTTCACAAGTGTCCGTTTGTCTTGACTTTTTTTTTTTCTAAAACTGTTCTTCTGCCTACTTTACTGTGGTTTAATTTTCTCATAGCCAAAACAATTAATAAGCATAGAACTGGCTGTAGACCCGTGTAACTTGAGCAACAAAGATAATTATTATGTCTTCTCTGTCACGCATATGATTGACAACTGCACTCTGCACCAATAGATGCACAGCGCAAGAAGCTAAGAAAATTCAGATGAGATAAAAGATTATTTGAAGTCGTGTCTGAGTGTTTTCTCATCTTGAACAATCGCTGAATTTTCGTACTAGCTATATTTTTGCTGTAAGAAGACAGTTATAAATTCATACATGATTCAAAATTATCTATATTTGATTTGATTTCCTTCATAGCTAGTAGAACCATGTCCATCTAATCACATTACATGCCTTTCCAATCATCCATTCAGTTGTTATATATTTAACCATCATGACTCGTAGTCCCCAGTTTTGAACCTTCTATTATTATGTCCGTTTTATTAGCTAATCTTGTATACAAAAGAATCTCTACTACAATAAAGCTTCGTATTGTTTGTTTGCTACACAAGTAATAATTGAGCGCTCACTGTGACAGGGTGCTGTGGAAAATTTGCTAGAGAGAAGTTCTTACATTCAGTTGCTCGATGGTTCCGTTGTGGAGTTGGATGAAAGCTCTAAAGCAGTTATTTTAGAAGCCCTTCATGAAATGTCAACCAATGCCCTGCGCTGCTTGGGCTTTGCATACAAGGAAGATCTCCTAGATTTTGCCACATATGATGGTGAAGACCATCCTGCACATAAGCTTTTACTCGACCCATTAAATTACTCATCCATCGAGAGTAACCTCATCTTTGTTGGCTTAGTCGGGTTAAGGGTGAGATGACACCTTGTTTTATCTAGTTAAAAATGTGCAAATCTATCTTGAACTATCACGCATTTTGAAATGGGTTCCTGAACTTTGACAATTTTGATCTTTAACTACCTAACCTTTCATTCCTTTTGATTTTAGAAAATTCTGTCAACCTCGTTAGAACTTTATTGTTTTCACCAAAAAACTTTGGACTTCAGAATATTTCATTTAATTTCCGACCGAGGTATAAAACATACTCTACTGTTGGGTAATAAAGGTTAAAATTTTTAAATTCATGTACCCTTGAAAATATGCTGTATTTCTGGTTTGCTTGTACAGTTATGCTTTTTCTCTACAATCTTGCTATTATTTCCTATTATGTCTCAAAACCTTTGCTAAAACTTTGCTGCTTTCTCCATATATAATTTCTTTACAGGACCCCCCACGAGAGGAGGTTCACAAAGCAATTGAGGATTGCAAGCAAGCTGGCATAAGGGTGATCGTAATCACTGGAGATAACAAAGCAACAGCAGAGGCTATCTGCCGTGAAATAGGTGTTTTCAGTGCAGAAGAAGACATCAGCACAAAAAGCTTCACAGGAAGAGACTTTATGTCTCTCCCTGATAAAAAGTCTAAATTAAGGCAAAAAGGCGGGCTTCTTTTCTCACGGGCTGAACCAAAGCACAAACAAGAGATTGTGAGGCTTCTTAAAGAGGATGGTGAGGTCGTTGCAATGACTGGCGATGGGGTGAATGATGCCCCTGCTTTGAAGTTGGCTGATATTGGTATTGCAATGGGCATTGCGGGGACTGAGGTAATGTTTCCTTCCTTTCTTTCAACACGTGCTCTCGGTCAAGTGTTAAATATGCTGCCACCCATAAATAAAAGAGATAGCTACATATACAGATCCCTGTAGAATCACTTATTTACTTATAACCCCTGTAAAATCAGGATTTTCATGTGTGCTTCAAATATTTACTTTCTCACATATATACGTATAATTAACAAAAGTTCTTCTCCTTTAAGAACTTTTTGTAAGGTTAAAACCAGCTAAACATAAAGATATTTTTGTAAGAAACTATGCTTTCCAAAGTGTATATAAGAAAATTTTGGACTTAACAGGGCAAGACATGTAAACATAGGAGTTTGCCAGGGTAAATATGTAGAAAACCCCTATGTACAAATAGGCTCGCATTTTAAAGACTTTCTTCAACTAAATAACATTTTCCTTCGGAACTTGCTGAAAATGGTTTGTGTCTTCCTTCCAGGTTGCAAAGGAAGCTTCGGATATGGTGCTAGCAGATGATAATTTCAGTACAATCGTTGCTGCTGTCAGTGAAGGAAGATCCATATACAACAACATGAAAGCCTTCATAAGGTTTTTCACCTCTATTTATTTATATACAATTTGGCACATATAGTACAGTGAAGTCATACGCCATTTAAGTGTTGTTTGTTTGCATTACATAGAGGTATAACAATAGCATTTGTTTTGTAGGTACATGATCTCGTCGAATATCGGAGAAGTGGCTTCCATTTTCCTCACAGCAGCTTTAGGGATTCCGGAAGGGCTTATTCCAGTCCAGCTTCTGTGGGTCAATCTTGTCACAGATGGCCCTCCTGCGACTGCTTTGGGATTTAACCCACCAGATGGAGACATTATGAAGAAGCCCCCTCGCAGGAGTGACGATTCATTGATCAGTGCGTGGGTCTTATTCCGTTACACGGTAAAGTTTCAGTTTCTTCTATTCTTTCAATTTGAAGCCTCCTCTTCTGCTGCAGCAAGAAGCTGCTGAGGAGATCTAACAGAAAGAAGCTTTCATTGCTTCCTCTGCTACATCTGTACTCAAATACCACTTAAGCAGAAGCTCCAGCTGGCCCAAACATGCCCTTGTAGTCCTTGCTAGCAGCAAAAACTACCCACGTTTTATATTTCTTTACCCTTTCACAGGTCATTGGCCTGTATGTTGGTATAGCAACTGTCGGCGCCTTCGTCATCTGGTACACTCACGCATCCTTCTTAGGAATTGACCTAAGCGCCGATGGCCACACCCTCGTGAGCTATTCTCAACTCTCCAACTGGGCCCAGTGCCCCACGTGGGAGAACTTCGAAGTCTCCCCCTTCACCGCCGGTGACCGCACTTTCTCCTTCGACTCGAACCCCTGTGACTACTTTAAATCTGGTAAAGTGAAGGCCACCACTCTCTCTCTCTCTGTCTTAGTGGCTATCGAGATGTTCAATTCATTGAACGCTTTGTCTGAAGACACGAGCCTACTTACTATGCCTCCTTGGGTCAATCCATGGCTTCTTCTGGCAATGTCGGTTTCGTTCGGTTTGCACTTTTTGATACTATACATACCGTTCTTTGCAAAAGTGTTTGGGATCGTGCCACTTAACTTCAGTGAATGGTTATTGGTATTGGTGGTCGCCTTCCCAGTGGTCCTCATTGACGAAGTGCTTAAGTTCATTGGGCGTCGCACAGGCACCTCGGGGATCAAGAGCCTATCTCAAAAGCAAAAAGGTGACTAGGAAGAACAAAATTTGCCATCATTTCCATTCCCAATCAAATTAAATGATCATTCTTTCACTACATACACGGACGGCAACGTAAAATAATCAAATGTATGAGAAAAGGTTGAAGAATACAGGTAAAAACCTACTTCATCTGAGAAGATATAAGTTTAATGCAGCTGGGAGTGTATGGCAAAGAGATTCTGTGAATGATGATTCGTTGGAACTCTCAACTTTGTTGTAGTTACTTTCTATGTGGCCCATAACTGGAGAATAAGATTGCAACTTGGGATATCATGGAATTTCACATGGTTGCTACTGGCTACCACCTCTTGTATCCTCCACTTTTAGCTGTATCTATAGAGGCAAATATGGACGGGGGTTTCAAATGGATCTGTTCTTGTAAATTGGTACTTTCTCGAAATTCCTTTCAATGTTATTGTTGTACAATGCCTACTTAAAGTGGACAAATAGAACTTTCTTTTTCCACTACATTTATGCATGCTTTCCCTCTGAATGCCTGTTTACTCATCTCAAAAGCACTAGTGCTGGTCGTACCGGATATAACAGCAGTGCGAAGAGGGTTGGATGGAAAAAGAATTTAGAGGACAGTTGGACAGCTTTCCAACGATGCCTGGTTAAGAAGTCCTAATCTATCATTATGTGTCACTTTTATCTCTATTCAAAAATTTTATCCATGTTGGATAATATCTCATAAACTAAACTCAGGTGGAGTCGACATCCTATCCAACTCGATTTTGGATTCAAAGAAGGCGCAACTCGCCAGTTTCTATATGAATGGTGATTCAAAGAAAGTGTGGATTGCATATAGTTTGTAGCGCGTGTTCATGTTCATACCTTTATGTAGATACTATATTTTTCAAAAGCCATTATAGTCTTAACAGCTAAAGCCGAATTTCACTCTATGTGGATGGAATTTTCCGGAATTTCACCCCCCGAAACTTGCTTAAGATCTTACATAATTTCTCTTTTTTTCTTTTCTTTTTTCGCCTTGAATAAATTCAAAGCATCTAACAGGTAAGCATACGCAGAGTCAAGTGCATGCATATTCCTCGAGTATCGAGTATATTCCTTGGCGTTGTCTAAAACTTCGAAAGCAAGCGTCTCCGAAAAATCAAAAGCCATCACCATACACTGCGATGCACCACGCGAACTACGTCGTCCATTTTCAAACTTGGATCGTTGACTTTCACGGTACAACTGCGAATAGAATTTAATGCGCCCTTTACTGTTTCTGCTATTTATTTACAAAAATATTATTTGTTTTTAACCGATCCATTCTAGTACAAGTACATAACAAATATAAACTGCATGCTCGATACGCAGCAGAGGTTCTGGATTTCATTCTGTATAACACTACGTTTAGGCTTCATTTGGAATTGCAAAAAAATTATGTTATGTAAAAATATCCTGTTTATTTTTGTACGTAATAATACGTTTCGCATATCACGATGAATCGATTATGATATATTTTCTGCAATCCAACTGCAGAACACGAAAGTATATCCCTATATACTTTTTTCTTAATTTATATTTTATTTAATAGTGTCAGTTGAATCTCAATAAGAATTCGGAACGCTGGCCATTCTGCTTCTGGCTTCAAATATGTGGACTGCGTGTGTTTGTTCTTATAGAAACTATGCAAGAAATGAAACTTGACTACCAAGGAAGAGCTTTTTCTTTCTTACTTTTATTTTTATTTTTATGATTTTAGTTGAGTTCGTAGGCCGGAAATAAGATTCGAATCAGAGATCTACGCTAGAACACCATCCAACTGGACTACCCAAGTCACTTAAGAGTCACTTCGGGTACGTTTTGGGTACCCCAAATAGCAAAAACAAAATCTCTCATTAATCTTTTTACTGTTAACCATTTTTTTAATAAAAAAAACAACCTTAAAGTTAGGATCCATCCACGTGTTGTAATATGAAGTACCATAGTATATTTAGACTTTGTTTGGAATTACGGAAAGATTGCGTTATATGCGATGAGAAAATATGTTAAAAATATTCTGTTTATTTTCGTACATAATATTGTATTTCGCATATTACGATGAGTCGATTATAATATATTTTTTACGGTCCCATCGGAGAATGCAGAAGTATATCCCTTTATATTTTTTTCTCTAACTCTATTTTATCTAATAGCATTAGATAGATTTCAATACAAAACTAAGCCTTAATACCTTCCGGCGTTGCGGTTTTTTTTCCAGAAGGTCGTATGTGCTCGCATATTGATTTTTATACGTCTCCTCCCACCAAACCAAACGACACGAAACGAATTAATAAGGAAATAGCGCACGACTTTCACGCACGCCTCCCCCCACGCAACGGAACCTACCACTCCTCCTATGCGCACGTCCGCACCAAAGACCAACTATGCGCACATGTGGAAAACGACTAACAAAAGAACGTGATAGGAATTTGTTCATTCGTTATGTAAGGAACATAAATTTTAGATTTTTTTTTTTTTTTTTTTTTTTGCATTTAGCCCTTTTTCAAAAAAAAAATAATTTTGTAAATTTTTTAATTTACAAAACTGATATTATTCTCGCCGCACAAGCGCCACATCGGCGTAAGTTGAATACGGTGAATAAACACGATGAATCATTCATTATATTTGGACGACTGAATAATACACAAATTCTATAATGCAGAAGAATTCAAACAGCTCTGCAGTACAGCTTAACTTAAACACGATGAACTAATCACCGTATTTAAATACGGTGAATGATTCACCGTGTTCAACTTATGCCACCACTCCAGCTAGTTGCTGACGTGATATTTATATGACGTTTTCATGACAAGGACTGGATTAATTTTATAATTATAAATTTTATAGAACTATTTATAAAAAAGAAATTATAAAGAAGCTAAATAAAAAAAAATCCTAAACTTTAAAGTTATGAAAACGACAGATGGAATGAAGCGGAAAACTTGTTATATTTTTCTTAGAAAAGAAAGATTGATGGAAGGGTTGGTATGAATCTAAAATCGCTTGATGATAGATGGAGCTGTCTGACGTGGAGGATGATCTTTTCCTCATTTTAGTATTCGAAGAAGCGAGGTTGGTGCATTTATTGTTGCTTCTCAGTTTTCACAATGGGATAACTCAAATGAAAAGACAAAAATTGCTAATAAATAATCATAATTTATTTATAAAAAATAAAAGATTAAGAATCATAGTGAAGATACAGTAATCCTGCTACTTATTTGGATGATGCATGATCAGAACGGATGCAATTCAGATGCTCTTCATTTTAAGTTATTTTATTTTGCATTTTTCTTTTATTATTACTACACTGTGATCGTAAAGTCCATTTTCGATAATAATGTACTTAATAATTACTTAATTAATCCCCAAGTAATTAACCACATGTAGTCATAAACAAAGAAGATAAGTACGACGAGACGCCGAATGGATAAACGTGGATTTATATCCACCCATAAAATGATAAAAAAAACTCTCTTATGAGTCATCACACGCTGCTTCAATATTCGTGCTCGAACATGTCGTTACGTTTTATTTTATTTTATTTTATTTTATTTTATGTTATTTTATTTTTTGAAGGAAAATTTAGAGCTCCAACTACTAGCTATAAATAGTGGGCCGTGCTTTAAATGGGCCGGCCATTTTAACCTTTTCACCACTCACCACAACAACTTACCCAATCCCTCCCCCATCTCTCTCTCTCTCTCTCTCTCTCTCTCTCGCCATTTTCGACGTCGACGAGGATACAGAGAGAGAAAGGTTCTTCTTCTTCTTCTTCTTCTTCTTCTTCTCTCTCTCTCTCTCTCTCTCTTCTCGCGTTTCTACCTCTCTCTATCGTAGCTCGAAGGTGAGTTCTTTGGGGGCAATTCGTGCTTTTCTAGCTCTCTTTTGCGCTTATTTTTTATCTTAGTTCCGTGGAGAATTGGATTGGTGTTGGCGCATTTGCCCTGTGTTTTTCTGGGGTTTTTTGATCAATTATTTTGATTCTATGTGGTAGTGGTGTGTGGCGTTCAACTACTGTTGAAGTGGGAAATGGTCGCCGTGTAGTTCTTGGTGTAAAGGTGGAGGTGGGGGATTTTTCTAGGGTTTTCTTGTACGCGTCTCTATAGAGTTGCTTCTATTTGTTGCTATTGTTTACTTCTTAGCGCCCATTAAATGCACTTATCGCAAGTCCTAGGTTTTATGCTCTGAGCCACAAAATTTTCATTTCTTTCTTCTTCTTCTTCTTTTTTTCCCCTCCTCAGCAGGGATCAAAGTAGGAAAATTCAATCAGAAGGCCCCATCGCCAACTTTTGTGGGAAAAATCGAATTTTGGAACGACCTGTTGCTATTTCATTCCATTTTGCTGAGATTTCGAGTATAAATTGATTGGGTTTAGGTTTTGCAAGAAAGGTAAAAAATATTGTATCATTTGCGCTGCCAAAGAAAATCAGATGGCCCAATTGTGATTCCCTGTGTGCAAGGACATGTTCTAGGAGTAACCTATTGTCATTTCATTCAATTCCGTCGAGATTGGGGCTCCGAGGAAGCTTATTTCTTGAACCTACTGTTGTGCTGAGAGTAACTTTTTCGCCCTTGCGCCGGTTCGAAAGATGAATGTGGTGGGCAAGGTTGGGAGCCTCATATCCCAAGGAGTCTACTCCGTTGCAACCCCCTTCCATCCCTTTGGAGGAGCCGTCGATGTAATTGTAGTTGAGCAACAAGATGGTACGTATCGTAGTACACCATGGTACGTCCGTTTTGGGAAGTTCCAAGGCGTCCTCAAAGGTGCAGAAAAGATTGTCACCATTTCCGTAAATGGCGTCGAAGCCAACTTCCATATGTATCTTGATAACTCCGGCCAGGCCTATTTCATGAGAGAGGTTGATGATCAGGAAATGAGCGACTCAAAAACCTTTGTATCAAATCAAGGGCAGGATGCTAGCATTAGTGGAGACGATTGTCGGAATAGTTTTGATGAAAATGAAAGTAGAATTCAAGATGAGCAAGCTTCTCCCGACGACGGTTCAGTTGGATCATCTAGCTTTAGTTCATATCACTATGGAAGTTTAGATGAGGTGGAGGATTTGGTCAAACAATCCGACAGCTCTAATTCGGAGATGGTTTTGGTTAGCATAGATGGGCATGTTCTGACAGCACCGATCTCGTCCAATGAAAGGACTATGGAAAACGTGCAACTTAGTACCCCACAGTTCCACCTGGGGCCCGGTGAGGGATCTGGTGGAGAGTTTACCGATAGCGGTGATGTGTGGGAACCTGAGTTATTTGGTGATTTGGATATATCTACAGAGAGGGATAGTTATGCTCCGAGAGATCAATCCGACAGCATAAAAGATTGCAGGGAGGTTGCAGATGATGACGAAGAGGCTCGTAGTGTTGGTAAATGCGAAGTCAAATTGGAGCAGGTTCGTGCAGGGCTGAGTAGAGAGGAAACTTTCAAAAGCTGTTTAGATTTGATGTCGCAGGTTGAAAATGATGATTCAGAAGAAACTACGGGGCTTTCTTCTCTTAGTGAAGAACAAGTCGAGGAAACAGAAATTAGCACTATTTCCAACTTAGGAAATGATGTACCACAGAATTTAGAGAGTGAACTGAAAGATTTAAAGCATAGTGCTTCTGTAGTTATTAGGCAGGAAGATGAGAAGCCCAATTTGCATGTGGTTGTTCAGGAAGCTGATTTAGTCAAGAATACTGAGACTGAGACAACCAGAATAGAGACCGAGTCTTGTGAGTTGTTGGTTACTTCAGAAACTAATGATAATGAAATTTTGAGAAGTACTCCAGAGAGCTCTGCAATCAAAGGGGAACTTAATCAAGCTGATAGTCCTACATTGATGAAGCAAGCATCTGGCTTGGGTAAGTGCATGGAAGGTCACAACTATTTTAACTATCTTCCTCTGGTCGTGCTTGGCCACCCGGACACTTTCTTTACTTCTGACATATTTTACTTTAACAGGTGTTGAGATCTCTCTTTGTGGGAACCTGCTACGTCCACGTATGGGCCGTGAATCTGCCAAGGAAGTTTTCGAAGCCTATCGCATTTCCGAGGAGGAGCTTGTGTCATCTGGACCCACAATCATTAAGAACACGAATCTCATAGTCAGAGTTGAAGACAAGTATTTGCCGTGGGCTAAAATTCAACATGTCATTCTTGGAAAAGCCGTATTTGGTCTGAATTTTTCAGCCGAGCTAAAGGATGCTATCCCTGTTGAGAATGACGAACCAGCAGACGGTGTCTCGCCATCTGTAAGCAGGAGATGGAAGCTTTGGCCAATCCCATTTAGAATATCGAGGTCTTTTCAGCATAGTGACAGTAAGTCGCCGAATGAGGATATTTTCCTCGATTCTGAATCTGTTCTACAGAGCCCAACAGCTGAACAAGCTCAGAGTACTAAAAGTCAGTCTCCGAGAAAGCAATTTGTGCGAACAAATATTCCAACTAATGAGCAGATTGCATCTTTGAATTTGAAGGAAGGTCAAAATATGATAGCCTTTAGTTTCTCTACTAGGGTTCTTGGGAAGCAACAGGTTTGTTGGGGTACCATATAATCACTGTCAAGCACTCTTGCTGTATAGAGATATGACCAGCTGATTTTGTTCCTGTAACAGGTGGATGCACATATATATCTGTGGAAGTGGAATGCTCGAATTGTCATATCCGATGTTGATGGAACTATTACTAAGTAAGTTCGTTCTTAGAGTTTTCTTGTTAGTACCTTATCCTGCCATTTGGCGTCATCTTGGAGCATGTTGTAAGAAATAATTCTAGTGATTAGTATTTGAAACATTAAATTTATTCAACGCTTTTAAGAAACTTTTCTACTCAAGCATCGCTAAAGTTAGTTATTACATATTTCAGGTCTGATGTCCTAGGCCAGTTCATGCCTCTGGTTGGAAAAGATTGGACCCAGTCTGGCGTAGCTCGGCTATTCTCTGCAATAAAGGTATAACCTGCAACTTTTAGAATATTTCGTCAATATTTTGCATTTTTCTTATTTGTTTGGCAATGTTTTATAAGTAAGAAAACACAGCGAACTTGTCCTTAGTTGAAGAAGTTTATGCTTCTATCACTCCGGAAGAGGGAGAGTTATCTTGGAATTGCAATCATCTAATATCCCTTAGCTTTACTATTACTTTGGTATTTTAGCTGTTTTGCTTTTACTTGACTCCTTGGTAATTCATCGAAATTGAGTTCTCACATGTGAAGATCGTTGTGCTCCGTCTTCGTTGTGCTCCGTCTATTGTCCAGATTGATTAGTATGTCTCACTAAACATATTTTCTTTCTTAATCAGGAAAATGGCTATCAACTGCTGTTCCTGAGTGCTAGAGCTATAGTTCAGGCATATCTCACGAGAAGCTTTCTCCTCAATCTGAAGCAGGTAGCGAGTGCCTTCTGCTTTCTATTTCTATCATAGTTTTGTGGGAAGTCGGTTAGAAAAGTAGAAAAATCAGATGTAAGCTTATCAGTTTTGAACAAATGTAACTAGATTTTGCCCATTTGGATTTGAATGTTAAACCTTTGAGGACATTTTGCAATGGTGCTTTTTAGCTTGATACATCTTGAGATTAAGGTAGTTCATCAATATAACGCTTTTCTTATTATCTGCAGGATGGGAATGCGCTACCTAGTGGGCCTGTTGTGATTTCACCAGATGGCCTGTTTCCATCACTCTATCGAGAAGGTAAAGTGGTGTTTCTTATGCAATTCTTTCTTCGGATAGTTGTTTTTATGTTACTTAGGAGTGAGCTCTCCCTCTTGCTCTTTATCTATCTATCGAAATTGATATGTTTTCTCAAACCTCAGAAATTTTTTACTGGCAGAATCACCTTCCGCTGTTGGGAATATACCATTGTAATGGTGCCAAAGGTGCACCTTATACTTAAAAGTGATTTTTCTGTGCAATTTATCAGGTTTCTAATATATATATTTTTCTTTTATGGCAGTGATACGGAGAGCCCCACATGAGTTCAAAATTGCATGTTTGCAGGTAATTTCTTCTTACAGTATTTGAAACATTTTTAGAACTGAAAATAGTGTTTCACCTTTGTTTCACTTTATCTTGCATGCTAGTGTTTTTAAAAACTATTTAGCTTGCACGCTAGTGTTTTTAAAAACTACTTAGCTTGCATGCTAGTGTTTTTAATTTTTTTTGTTCCTAAAATTAACGAAACCTCCCACATTGCACTTTGGCAGGATATCAAAGCCCTTTTTCCTTCTGATTACAACCCATTCTATGCCGGTTTTGGGAACAGAGACACTGACGAACTAAGTTACAAGAAGATTGGAATCCCAAAAGGGAAAATATTCATAATAAACCCAAAGGTATATATGCTCTCTTTAAAATTTTGAGATAATTGTCAGAATATACAGCTTTAATCTAACTTCTATATTTTCCAAAATGGCAGGGTGAAGTGGCCATCAATCACTGTGTTGATGTGAAATCATATACCTCCCTGCACACTTTAGTAAATGACATGTTTCCACCTACATCGTTGGTTGAGCAGGTTCGTGTATATTCGAACCTTAAAATGTGCCGTCTCATTTTTGTTCTCTGTATTATATGTGTGGAACCATTATGTTACTCATGATATCCTACCTAAACAACAAAATGATGTGGCCAATAGAAATGAAAAGTTTAAAACTCCATGAGATTGTAGTTACTTCGTTGTTTCAGGATTTTCTCACACAAGCCGCTTTGGTCTTCCATACGCATTGATATTTGGTTGTCTTTCCACTTTCTATGCAGGAGGATTATAACTCTTGGAACTACTGGAGAATTCCATTGCCGGACATCAGCGTGTAGTAAAATATAGCAGCATTTAGCTTCAGTCGAGGATAACCACAGCTGCAGAATTATTAGCTTGACATAATAGAACGCATAAAAAATGAGGTGAAAATTCATTTCCTTTTATGGCGGCTACCTTGTCGGATCTGTGTACAGTTATTCTTTGGCTGCATTGATGGGCAAATTCTAGTTGCGCGCCAGTAGGCGTATTCTGCCATGGAAGCACAAAGGTGATTAATTTTGTACAGTTGAGTGAGGTTCCCCTTGATTTTATGCTTTTCTCCCAACTCAAAGATTTAGATGGTTAAGGATCGTTGACCCGCTCCCGCTAAATGGTTATCTTTCCGCTTGCCAAATGCTGAGTAATGTGTTTGGCTTAGGAAAGCAGAATAACCAAAGTAGTCGGCCGCGCCTTTTAGTCAGCCACGACTATCACTGTAGAGACGAATAATCTTTTCCTCATCTTTTTTTTTTTTTTTGGATCCACCCTTCAAACTGGAAATGAGTAAGAACACTGAAGAACTTATTGCAACTGTTTTGTGTCATACATGAGATGTACTTGAATGTCATGTAAAATCTTCATGCTTGACCTGCATTAACCATCATTATGCTTTGCCATAAGTGGATTTAAAATTTTGCGCACAATTTCTTGCATTTTTCAGTTCTTCTTACACTTTTGCCCCTCTGATCGATCCTTCTTTGTCGCCTGTAGGCCTTATATAAATTGAACCCTATTTTGATCCTGACGTTCTCATCGGGTCCAAACCATATAACAAACAGACCAGAATCAGAATTACCGGGCGGCATTTTGCCCCGCATAGCATTTAGCTCTCACATTTTCAGTTGGCATTCATCTCTAATATCAAATGCAATGACATACTAGTAATAATAACTCGTTGGGTCAAACCACCGGTCCAAAATAATTAAGCTCTATTATTATTACTAGCGTATAGGGCTCATATAAATTGATCGGAATCAGTATTCCATTCAATGGGACTATTGGGGCATTATAGTTGAGCACTGTTTATTTGTGACAGGTGTTGGTGATTAGAAACTAGTAGAAGCTCAAGTAGGCCAAAAAAGTGATGATCACAAGGTTGCCTCTTTCACGCAAGAAACAAGCAGCTTTCAGGCGCAGCTGGAAGAAGCGGGAGAATGAATGGAAGCAGAAAAAAGCAAGAGACAAGCAAGCTTCTTTTGCTTTTGCTGCTGGGGCCTTCCAAAACTGCTTTTAGAAGTAGCTAATAATTTAGAGCTTTTCTCAAACATAAAGCAAAGACAAAGTTTTGCCTCGAGCTTTGTAGTGTCACTTCTCTAAAAAAAAAAAAAAAAAAAAAAAAAAAAACCATCCTTTCTTTTTTATTTTTTAGGTGCCAAAGGAAGTGAAGTGAGAGATAAGATAACAAAGTGTATACCATACAACAAATCTTAAGAAAATTAAATTTAACGAAAATTCATTTACCGAGACGTTTTAATTGCTTGTTCGAACTGAAAAGAAGATGCATTACTGAAGAGACAATTTTAATAGTTTTACTATACTTTGATAATACAGGAACTAATTAGTTATTGATATTAGGGTTTAAGAATAGATAATAACTTTGAGCCAAATGGATGTTTTTTGCCTATTATTTTCGGGCCAAGAGGAGTTGGGGTGAAAGCATGCATGTGGAGCCATGCTTCTTTATTTTTCGGTGAGATCGTAACAGTTGTGTTTCGTCCTAAGAATTTCTGTAAGAACATAATTGTATATACTACTTTGGAAGTCGGGTGCGCAAAACTCCCATTTTTGGGACGCGCATAACAGAGTTGCGAACCTCGACCATCCAAATAGTGATGCGGCCAATTTGGCGTTAGGGTTTCCGGAAAAACGCGACTCAACCAAGTTGAGTTGAGAAACTTTAAACGGCCGTAATTTTTCGCTCAAGTATTCGATTTCAGCGTGCAACCCCAATTCAGAAAATACTTTTCGAAATCTACACGTTGAATAGTGAAGCCATTCTGGCCGAGCTCTGAATCCAAATTCAATTATTTCGGCTTCTATTTTGGCATTTTTAGGTTATTTTCACAATTTTTTGTATTTTTTCTATTTTCAGTCTGATTATTTGATTATTTCTTATCTGATTAGGATTAGAAATATATTAGAATTTATTATCTTCGTCTAGTCGGATTCATATATCCCCTATATATATATAGGCATGGCGTTCGAGTATTGTAATCAGAGTTTTTAGAATTAATTAACAGGATTTTCATCTTTGTCGAAGAATTGGCTCTTCGTGTATCATTTCTTTTCATCCTTGTGCTTCTTTCCTCTCAACGCGGTTTACACCTACGTCGCATATTATTCTGGATAACAACCGACTAGTCAAAATAGCGGTTATTGTAGGGCGTCCTTATTTAAACAGTTAATTTAGTACGGTTATAATGTAAATGACCCTCTCATAAAAAAATGCTTAGGCATGCACAAGGTAATATTTAGTTAAGAGGCGACCTCATCATCACCATTATATTTCCTGTTGTCCTCGTGAACTTGTAGAGAATGCTACAACTTTTCTGATTTAAGAAATTAGCACACAGGATTCTAGGCTCCTTAACTAAAGAAAAGTTACTCCTTAATGACACTTGAACAAAACAAAGAGGGCTCAATAATTAATAATTAGGCACACAAAGCTCTATCTTATGCCTAGTCTTCAATAGAACCTCATTCAATAGCCTAAATAGATGCAATCATAAAAATTCCAACCTCATCGATAAGCCGATCGCGCCTTTTCGATACCGATTAAATGCTCAACCCAAACCATGCATTTTATGCAGCTCACAAAAATTAAAGCAAATAATGGAGGAACAAAAATGTGAGCCATAGTAATTTGGATTAAGTGGCAGTTGTAGATTAAACAAATGAGAGGAGTTTTGACTCTCTCAGCTTGTGAACATATATGTTTAGTTTTTTTCCCAGAAGCACATTACTCCAGGTTTTGGGGCTTGAGCTCTTTCCAAATTCAAATTGCTTGGTGGAGTTATTGGTCATGCACTTAATGCTTCAAATGTTTATATTACAAAAAGAGCAAAACTTTGAAACTAGGAGAGCCATGGCAACATCACTAGTCAGTGGAATAAGAAAAGAGCTAGCTAGCAAATTGAATATGCAACCTAAACATGATTAGTGTGAGTAAGAGAGAGAGAGGGAGGGGGATTAGAATGAAACAAAAGTTAGATCACAAGGAACAAGGTGGGGTCATGGGCAAAGCCATGGCTTTTGCATTATTAATTAATTAATTAATCTAGGGTGCCTTAAAGCATTCCAAGTGTAACAACCATTTTTATGTATTCCTAATTTCTTAACCAAATCCTTGCTTTAAAGGATGCCAACTCCCCCTTCCTCCCCTCTCCTCACAACCAAACCAAACCATTCAACATAAAGAGAGAGAGAGAGAGAGAGAGAGAGAGAGAGAGAGAGAGAGAGAGAGTTCACCTTCTCTTTACAATGGCAAAACACACTTGTGCTCATGAACATCTAGGAGAGGAAGAGTACATAGACATGGATGTAAACTCTGCCACCTTCTTTTACTACAACAAATCATCTTCACCTCCACACACAAGAGAGTTTGAGTTCCAAATGTCAGCTCCTGTAGAGAGGGAAGTGATTCCCTCCCCTGCTGATGAGCTCTTCTACAAAGGGAAGCTCCTCCCCCTCCAATTCTCGCCGCGCTTGAAGATGGTCGAAAAGCTCCTCGAGAGTGGCTCCAAAAGCGCTTTCCTCGCGGACAGCGGCTCCAAAAGCGCTTCTGCCACAGCCACTCCATTCCTGTCATGTAATGTCTCACCTGCAACTTCATGCTATGCGAGTGGAGAGCTCAACGCGGAGGACTACTTCCACGAATGCTACGGCGATCAGCTCATCGAGAACAGCGGCTCGAAGAAGCCCTGGTCCAAGAAGCTCAAGTTCATTAAGAAGTCCAGCTTCTGCAACAAGCTGAAGGCCTCAACAGCTTATATAAAAGCAGTTTTCACCAAGTCAAGGGATTCAGATGAGAAATATGCTGTGTCTAAAGCCAAGGAGTGCTTAAATGGCGACATGAAACCTTCGAAGAAGAACCCATTTGGCCAAATACGAAGAGAAAGGTGCACAACAACACATGCCAAAAATGATCCTACAATTGTCCTGAGCACCAATGAAGGTAAGATTAAAGAAGAGGATTTTGGTGGCCATCGAAGGTCCTTCTCGAGCTTTGTCACTGTGAATTCGTCTAACAAATCTTCTTCTGCTTCAACCTCTTCCTCTTCGTCGCGTTCTTCTTCAAATTCCTCCTCCTTCTCGAGCTCAAGTTCGAATGGGCCCAGCGAAGCACCCATACTAAAAAGATGTAGCAGTGCCAATTCGGACCTGGAGAGTTCGATCCAAGGCGCGATTGCTTACTGTAAGAAATCTCAGCAAATGTCCTTTGAGAGAAAGAGTTTGAGTGATATCGGGGTCTGTTTTGTGTCAGATTCGAATATAATTGCAAATCTTGAGAATCAAAAGGAGCCAGGAATTCGGAGAGGTTGACAAAGATGAAGTTTTTTTTGTCTTGTAATAGATCATAATATGGTGATTAATTTCTGGGTTTTTTCTGGTTACTGTGAACTTGAGTTTGTACTGATTTGGATGATATGCAGTTATATTTTTAAGCACTTTGATGTATGCTTATTGCAAGCTCAGATAAATGGAGAAACCCTCTTGTTATTACCTCTTGTTATTACTTTAATTATTAAAGCTCTCTTAACATGCATTTGATTTGATTGAAATCTACAATACCATAATATTAAAAAAAAGAAGAAGAAAGACTTGCTTTGAAATTGCATGTAGACAAATTATTTTCTAGGTCTAGGTACAATATTTGCAATTTTTCTCTATGAAGGGTTCAATTTTCCCTCTCTTGGTCCTCTATTTGAATGGCTACATTTTCTTTTTTTGGGATGAGACATTTGAAAGATTATCTTAAGTACATGATTAGGGGGGAAAAAAAAAGACACTACTACTGTGTTGAAGGAAACATTACAATGGCTACATTCTTTTTACAAGTCTTGATGACCTTAGCAACTTGGATACATTACCAATAACATTACCTCTTGTATTGACATCAGAGTATCAGCTAACCTCGAAAAAATTATGCAGCGTTAAGTGCAGTCATCTATTGATATAGCCTAATTACTCAATTTACATTACGATAATACCTGATAGGCATCTGACAAATAAAGTAGAACTTTTTCCGATTGATGTAGGAAGCTGATGTATGGCTTCTTGATTCCATATTCAGAAAGTCTCTAATTCTGTTTCTGCAGCAGCAAAAGTTGTCACTCGGGATTTTGATAAACAAAGTTATAATATAAATTTTGGGCACAACTACATTAAATTCATTTCTATGGAAGCACTAGCTGCGCCAAACAACCTCTTAATCTTGTATGGACATAGCTTGGCTAAAATCCAGATATAAACTCCCAAATTGACCTCCTTGGCTTGTTGACGGAAGAGTTCTACTCTGATGAACGATATGGGAAGCATAAATAATAAAAGGTTAGTAGGGAGAAAAAGTGGGGTTAGCCCAATTGTTCTGATCAATTACCAACTTATGCTGCTCGATAAGTGACAAATGACCTAAAAGCTAAGTTAAAGAAACAACTTTGTCCTGCCATGTCCTATAATTTTCCTAAGTACGAATTCTTTCACTGGATTACCATCTTCCAATCATTTGGATATTCATTTAGTTCGATTGTTTAATAAGATTTTCTATTGCTAAGAAAGTAAGATTAGGTGGTGGACACGTTTGATCGGTTTAAAGGTAAAACACCTAAATTTCTTATAACATCGTACCGGGTATAAGAAATACCCATCTTTAAAGCTACGAATCATCGAAGACTAGCGTGAATTGCTTGAGTACTAAAATCAATAATTTTCAAAAATTAAAGGAAAAAGAAAAACAGCAAAGATCAAATAATACAAAGTGGAGCATGAATACAAACCACTACTCAATGTTTCCATTAGACCTTAGTCACTAGAGACTTCCACATACATACAAGGAAGACACATAGCAGAAGACATCTAATAAATATTATCTAGTTGTTAATATTATACATTAGATTCATACCTTTCTGAATGGGGGAGCATAACTTTGGTGCTATGGAGGTTCACTTAAATTCTTTATGGTTCTATCCTTTCAGCAAGTTAGAAAGAGGAAAACAACAAGAGAACACTAAGGATGAAAATACCTGAAAGAAATAGGCATGGGCCAAGGAAGTATGATATACAACAGACAAGCTCAACCACCCTACTTTCCCTATTGTCTGCCAGTAGCCCATATGCTACATTAAGTTATATTTGTTGTATAACCAATTTAATGTCTACCGATAGCCTACATGCTAAATTAAGTTTTGTTTGTGTACAATCAATTGATGGCGAAGTCGCATCTCAAAAATGGCACTTGGTGCTATTTTGGCCTTGCTTCCGAAGCAACTTTGTACACCAAGTAGCAACATGCTGGCGGTTGGTAATGTAGCAAAAATCTTAGGAGCTTTTGCACCTCAAAAACAGAAACTCAAAATTCTAAACTTTTGTTGTAGCAAGAAGTTTAAAAAGTTGGGAGTGGCATTCAAATAGCTCTACAAGAAAAGTACTTCTACAGAAACTCTAATTGGGACAAAGAGGCTATATAATATAGCAGTGATCCAATGATTGCCACCAAATAACATTCTCTCTCTCTCTCTCTCTCTCTCTCTCTCTCTCCATCTAGTTGATCAATACTTATCTACAGCAATCACAATGTTCCACTTCAATAAGCATTGATTTCTTGGCTATAAAATATTAGTATGAAAGAGATTGTTCAGGAGAAGACAAAAGTGAACCTTAAACTAAGTGAGCATGTCAATAAAAGGTTTGGCAAAATTAAAGCCAAAGGAAACAGATAGACCCACCACACTGATGGTGTTGGGCACTTGAAGTGGTGATGTGCATAAAACTGGGATTGCTTTTACCCACCCAGCATATCTGGTGTTTATAAGTTAGGCAAATGAAGAAAGTAGCTGCTTTGTATATATTTTCGGTTGTTTTCATGACATAAGCTGTATCTCTGTGATAAATGTTTCTAATATCCAAGAGGAAAATGATAAGGGAGCCAAGAATAACTCTCAAGTGCAAGCATCCTTGTGGTCATGCCTGTAATAGCTTGTGTAGTTTGGGAATTTTCTTCCCAGGATTGCGGTCTAAAAGTTCGATTTCAGTCCATCAGAAGGATCCATAATCATGAATTCCTAGGATAACCGTTTGAACTATGAGGTATATCACATTTGAAGAAATATGACATAGATTAAAGATTCTTTTAGCCCCTCCATTGAGTAATTACTGCACATTTCTTGAATAAATGAAAAACATACACAGAATAAGATATTCATTCATCCGAACAAGTCTTGACTCTCTTAATTTTACAAAAATTGTTCTTGTTTGTAACATCAAATCATGCTCATGATCTCTATTATCAACAACCTATCACGTGTCTTTAGGACCCATTTTACAAAAATTGTTCTTGTTTGTAACATCAAATCATGCTCATGATCTCTATTATCAACAACCTATCACGTGTCTTTAGGACCCATTTGGATGCGTGAATATCTTGTCTAACATAGCATTTATTGTTTCCTCAAGGAAATGGAATTTGGGAGTCGGTTGGTGGTAAAACATTAGAAGGCATCTACGTGTAAACAAGAACACTTGTTTAGAATATGACATATGACTTGTTTAGGATATGATAAATGATATCCTAGGTGGAATCTGCTGCCTGAAGAAAACCAGAATAATTAATGCTTTTTCGCAATTGCAGAAATCATACTTTACACCGTAAACATAAAGAAAAAAATATATCATTTGGTTGATATTCTTCGGTCGTATGGTTAGTCACGTGTTATGTGGAAAAGGGTGTGTGCATGGGCCCTATAGGTTCTAAGAGCAAGACCGCCAAAATATTTGACAACCAAAAAATGCAGAACATTTGTTATGGTAGTAAGTTTAAATGAGCTTCCAACATCCAAAAGCACAAACTCTACCGTGAAGCTTCAACTTCATTCACGATTGAGCGACATATGAGGATATTTCGATGGAAAAATTGGTCATACCTTTTCAAATTGCTCTACTGAAGACACGATGGGGGCCAATAGGACCATTTGAGTCCAAACGGTCGCAACAGCATAATTGCTAACATAGCAATTGAGAAATCTGACTCAAATTTAATCTGATAGGAAATGTTGGGACATTTTCAGCCATCTTTTTGTAGTTATTGCCTTATTGATGGCATGAAGGTGAAAGTTAAAACCAAAGTTAAAACCTGGAACAGGACAGGGCATTCAAAACCTACAGAAACCCTAGAAACAAGTATACATTTACTCTCATATAAATTAAAATGAAGCATTACATATATAAATGGACGGTCATTTTAACAACACCATGTGTTCCTATTGCTACCAAAGAACAAAAGAACAGAAGAAAAGAAAATTTTACCTCCATGAAACTATGTAATTCCTTGTTGCATAAGTAAATCTGCTTCTGTTAACCTATACATCAGGTTGAGTATGTAATAACTAAGAGAACTGAAAGTGGATTCAACCAACATTTACCCCCAATCATATGGCATAAATTGGATTGAGATCAGACTCCGAGAGCTCCGAATTGTGATACAGCGAGGTTGACCCACTCCTCCTTGAAGACTTCCTTTCTCTCTTCCTAATCTTTCTTATCCTCTTGTATTTCACCACATAGTAAGTCATCGTACCCAAAACCCCAGCCATTGTCACCCCACCAATTAAAGTAACCAATATTGCCGCCCACTGAAGATGTCGGCCCACAACTATATAAGTCGAAGCAATAAAAGCAACTGTAGTACAAACAGAAGCCAACCACATTAACTTATTAATAACCACAATGACCTTCTTCTCCGACTTAGTTTCTCCTCTAACAAGTGTTATCTGAACTACCACAACTGCCAATGAAGTAAAGAGAGCAATTGCATTAAATATGAAGAATATTTGAAAGGAAGCGGCTGGACCGACCACTGCCGTTCCGTCATTATTGTTCCCACCAGGAACAGTGAAGATGGCTGCGAAGGCAACGGTGGCAAAGAGAACGGCAACCACTGTAACAGAGTTTGTGGCATTATTAATGCCTTCTCTGTGTAGTTTCCGAAGTCCTTTAGCAATACCGTGTACGTTCTTATTTGTTTTCTTGGTCTGCTCGAGCTGTGTGTGGACATCCTTCTTTATTTCTGTAACAGTTTTCCGTAGCTCATCACGGGGTTGGTTCAATTCATTGGCTCTTACGGCTCCATACTGAGATAAACAGTCTTTGATATAGGAAGACTCCTCACAGAGAGGTAGGGCCTCGGCTATGTCGTAAGCAGTTTTGTGGTCTCTTGTTAAGGCATTGACATGGGTGTCAGGTAGAAGTAAAAGGATATTGACAATCTGCAAGATAGAGAAAGAGATAAGAGGCTTAGTAGAATGTTCTTTTCAATTATAGCTGCCATGAGATCAATAACTGAAATAAGGCCATAACATGCTACAGCAAACCACAATGTAATTCAACAAAATTTGGATGTGATCATTGTTGAACCGACCAAATATATATTTGAAAGACTCGCATGAAGATTAAGTTAAAACTATAGAAAATATAAACGTCATACACATCACGCTACGCACTTCATCATTTTACTCAGTAGGTTAATCTTATAAATACATCGCTATCGTAATCTAGATAAAACATCATCTCTCATTTAATATCATGTTCTAGAATTGTACAGAAGACCATGATCATTGGAAGATATCCAATAATTCTATATCAAGTTTTACGCAGTTTGAATGCGATCTTTGCAATCAATTTCCAGTCCAAGCATGTCATAGCAACCTAAAAACTATTTATGTATATCTCTGGTATAATATTGTCTCCAAATCCAGGATTACTCATTAACTACTACCTTAGATGAAAAGAGGATCCACATGTGGTGAAAGAAATTCAGAGAAAAAAAGTGAGCAAGTGCTGACATTAATTAGTCTGATATTGCGCATTTTGAACAGCAATTCCATTTATTTCAACATAGTTGCCCGTACCAACAGTTTAGAGTATCAAACCTAAAGCATGTTATAGCAATTATAGTTCCAATTATGGAAAATTGGCAGAATGGATTATGTTTTTTCTTTCCTTTTAGGCTGTCACTATTTTTCACGTTTTAAACAGAGCAAAGATTGAGGACCATTCTTCTGTTATAACCTAAACTGTTACCTTCATACAAAGAAGATAACAAGAAACCACGGAGACTGAGGTAAGATTGAAAACAAAATAAGGAGAAAAACTATAGGATACGCGTTGCTTGCCCAATTAAAACCAATTACAGATCAAGCTTTTAAACAAGCAAAAAAATCAGTCAGCCAATACAAAACATACATAATTTTATACAAAAGAGAAAGTACCTCTGCTCGCTTTTTCCTCGTTGCCACATGCAAGGCTGTGTTCCCATTTTTATCAGGGAGCATCACTATGGCCGGATCAGCATCGACAAGTGCTTTAACCACATCGCAGTTTGTTCCCTTCACAGCCATATGCAACGCAGTCTGACCTTTCTTGTCAGTTCTCCTCGCCAACTGCGGGTCTTTGTCAAGCAATGCTTTGACAATTTCTAGGTGCCCTTGCCGGGCGGCGAAATGCAAAGCGCTTTTCCCATTATCCTTGGACGTCTCAACTAAACCGCAATCTTGTGCTAATAACAGCTTGACTACTTCTAGGTGACCCCTTGTTGCTGCCGATATAAGGGGAGTAGCACTTGAGGGGCCGAATGTTTTGCAAAGTGTAGGGTCATGGTTCAAAAATTCCTGCACAATAGCTGTCGAAAGAAAGCTTATCAAGAATTGATTTTTGTCTAAAAGTGCAACTCAAAAGATTTACAGATGTAAACTGAATTAATCAAGGATAGCTATCTT
The DNA here is from genome assembly GCF_001540865.1 of Ananas comosus. Taxonomy (NCBI): domain Eukaryota; kingdom Viridiplantae; phylum Streptophyta; class Magnoliopsida; order Poales; family Bromeliaceae; genus Ananas; species Ananas comosus. The sequence goes on along the minus strand of NC_033643.1, from coordinate 983,531 downwards.
TATGCAACTGTAACTGAAGGAGTCAAAAACAAGTTTGGTTATTTTTACACAGATCAAGTTTGCAGGCATTTCAAGGCTAGTGTAACCCAAAAAAAAAAGTACGAAGATGAGACGAGGAGAGGCTTTTAACATGCCATAATTTGGCTCGAAGGTACAAGTTTTGTACACTACTAACACCACAAGAAAAGAGATTTCAATTTACTTTAATATTTACAACCCTGATAACTAACAGGACAAAATCAGCGGATAGCCCATAAACTTTTGATGACTTTCAATTTGGTTCCTTTTTTTTTTTTTTTTTCAATTACAGCAAAGTACGCAGATTTTGTGTCTTCATTAGGAGTTGTGCTATTGAACTAATGAACAACACAGGTTTTCGGCAGCAAACAAATACAAGCATTATACAAGACAAATCTATTTAAGCGAGAGATCAGAGACCAAATTACAATTTGTTCCAAATAGACCAACTAGTCATTAGATTGTTATGAACAGAAACCCAAAATATTTATATTTAACCCTAATTAGGAGATAAAAATTGCTCATTTATTACAGGAAGGAGCCGAAAATACCAGCATGTCCTTCTCTAGCGGCCATATGAAAGGCATCGAACCCCGACCGATTCTTCCTCGACACTCCTTCTCCATCGGCGTACTTGAGCAGCTCCACCACCACCTCGAGGTGCCCCCTCTCCGCGGCGGCGATCAGCGGCGTGTCCCCGACCTCGTTGGTCTCGTCCGCCACCGCCTCCCGGGCGCCGATCCCCTCCATGATCCGCCGCACCGCCGCCGCGTCCCCGCGCCGCGCGGCCACGTGCAGCTCCGTGTCGTTGTGGCGCCCCGTCACCTGCTTCACGTACTTCTTCTTCCGCCCCGCCTGCTGGTGCTCGATCCGCTTCCCCGAGTTCGATATCACCAGCGCCGGCGCCGCCGGGGCCTCCGACGGGGACGGGATCGTCGAGGATGCGAACGCGGACGCGGCCGAGCTAGGGCTAAAGGACGCGCTACCCAGGTTCAGGTACCTCTCCACTCTCCCTGCATCACAAATTCGATCAAAGTTAGAAGCCCAAAGGAAACCACAGGAGATAGGGGGAAAGGAAGTGCACAAACCTTCTTCGATTTCGAGAGCCATGGAGGCAGGGAGGGAGCTAAGGGAGCGAGGAGAGGGGAGCCGTAGAGGAGCAATGTGGGAGCTAGGATTAGGGTTTTTGAAGGGGAATGGATAGGGTGGGGGGTAGTGAGGAGGAGGAAGGGGGGAGGAAGGAGCGGGAAAGAGAGAGAGAGAGAGAGAGAGAGAGAGGGCGAAGAAAGGCACGTCTTTTTTTTGTGGTCACTGCGGAAGAGTCAGGGAGGAGACGCCGCCGGGCCCACCACATTAGCACGTGAAGTGTAAAGAGTGTGCTTGGTGTACGATTAGTTATGCTTACCAAAACAAAACACTACCAACACTTTCCCACTAATAACCCGCCAAACTCTAACAGAACTTAATAATTAGCATTCGATATTTCAAATTCAAATTCTAATTAATTTATATTTTTAGCTAAGTTTATTTTAAATAAATAAATAAAACAGTAAAAAGCTTCTTAGTGAGACATCATTGAAGAGCATCTATTCTCACCATATTTATTTTTTATCTTCATAAAAAAAAACTATAATTCTTTATTCTATAAATTTAATACTTGGCAGCAGATTAAGAGTTTTCTAATGACGCCTTATTGAAAAGCTTCCCATTGAAATGTTTTCAAAGACTAAAGTGTAGTCAAATTATTTAAAAAAAAAATTGCCTACACCTATTTTATCCTAATTAACAGACAACGACGATATGTTTCGATTTTGAAAAACGTCAATATGTTCTACTTTTGAACCACAATGTGGATAAATAAAATCAAAAAAATAATTTTTTATCACATGTTTTAATTATACACAACACACTTTCTGTCTATAATTTCAAACGATACCATACTAATATTTGTATGGCTATTTTTTTTTTATTGATAGAGGTTTTAAGAATTATGAAGCTAAGGGACGAAAACTCTCAATAAAAGAGTATTAACAACTCCTGAAATAGAATAAACCAACACTGAATTTGGTGTTTTTTTTTTTGGTACTTTTACTGTGCCGAGTATAAAAGCTGAAGACCGAAAGAAGATCATTGAGGAGAGTCGTTTTCTTGTCTCTCTTCTTCTCGCCGTCTCTTTTGGAATTCTAGTTGCGTAGATTAGGTAGGGAATGTTTGTAAACCTTGTTGGAGCACAGATTCTCTGTATCATTGGTTGCAGCATATGCTTTAAAATTTAATTATTTTGCATTAGAAAGATGTTTTTGGCATCCGCAAAAAGTTGATATGTTTTTGGTATCTGCACTGATTCTCCTATGTTTTCAATAATATAGTAGCTCTATACTATATTAATGTACCAGTATCTCAATACTCCATAAAAAAATAGATAATCATAAGCGTGGTCATAGTTCAACAGTAGGCGACAATTTTTCAAGATTATAACATATTAGTATAATCATTGGCGAGTTGAAAATTATTTGGGCTGAGAAATTTTCGTCCAACCCGAATTTAACCTGATCGGGTTGGACCCGTGATAAAATTTTGGACCGGATGCAAAAGGACTGCGACGAACGGGTCAGGCCGGTTTTGCTCCCTCAGCTATTGTTTTGAGTCGAGTATTTTATTTAGGACAATTATTTATATACCTTTCAAAACTTTAAAAATATCTTTTTTTCTTTTCTTTTTTTTTCAATATACCCCTCATATGCTCTCCCGTTATTCAAAAATACCCCTACAATTACACTTAGTCTAAATGTGAGTTAAATGTCTACGAGAGTTAAAAAAAAAAATCAAAACACCTCTTTTATCCTCAGCTTAAGGGAAAATAAAAAAATAGTAATGGTAGAGGGGTATGTTTAAAAAAACTAAAAATCAAAATATCCTTTTTGTTCCTAACTAAAGAACAAATAAGAAAAATTTATGATGATAAAAGAGTATATTTGAAAGGGCAAAATAATAATTTTACAAATATAACTGCTATTGCTAATAGTTCACTAACAAAATTTAACAATAGAAGCATATTGGAAATAATTTGGAATGTAAAATAGGTATTTTTATTTTTAATATTAACCTTCTAAGATTGTTGATAAATTAGAAAGCCGGAAAAGAAGTATATAAGCAATTGCCCATTTTATTTACATTTAATGATAGAGAATATAATTCATGAGTTGCTTTATCAATACTGGTACATAAGCCTCCTCATAAGTTATTTTAATCCTTAATGAGCGCATTAAGAAGCTCCATTAAAGAAAAAAAAAACTATATTTAATTCTTTTTTTTCTGTTGGATCCGTTAAATTAATATTAATGAGCCCTCCGTTACACTCGGCGCCCGTTACAAACTCCCGCGCAACCCCCATCCGAAACGCCCGCGAATCGTAACGGGAGGTAACGGCTACTTTCCCGAAACGGCAACTGTTACCCGCCTTCTTTAAATCCTCTCCCGCCAAAATTCAGCAATTAAAACCACAAAACAGAGGAGAGAGAGAGAGAGAGAGAGAGAGAGAGAGGCAATGTTGGCCCTGCCGTATGCCGACGTGGACGCCACCCTCCGCGGCCTCGCCAGCCGGGCCGAGGGCTTCGGCCGCGCCACAGTCGGCGGCCTCCATGGAGAAGTGTACCGCGTCACGACCTTGGCAGGTATGGTCTTGTTTCGTTTTCAAACTATTGCGTTCATGTTTTGAGAGAGAATGGTAGTATGCTACTGTTTCATTTTCCGATTTTTGGTTAGAGGGTAGATGATGAAAACTTTTGCTTCTTCTGCAGCGAAAAATTGCTTAGTAGATTTTAGAATTAAAAATTTGCCGGTATTTCTTCGAACCGCTCTGCCTGGGTCAAACAAGCCCTAGTAATTTACATGTTGCACTGTACCGGTCACCGAGATATTGCTGAATATCCTGCTATTCATCTCTGTGTTCAGATAATGGCTGCGGCTCGCTTCGTGAAGGATGCCGGAAAAGTGAACCACTGTGGATAGTATTCGAAGTTTCAGGAACAATTCATCTGCAGTCGCGCTTGATGGTGTCATCGTTCAAAACAATTGATGGGCGCGGACAGAGGGTTAAAATAACCGGCAAGGGCTTACTCCTATACCAGTGTGAGCATGTCATCGTTTGCAATTTGGAATTCGAAGGTGGTAGAGGGCCCGATGTCGACGCGATTCAAATTAAACCCAACTCGAGACATATTTGGATCGACCGTTGCAGCCTGCGTGATTATTCCGACGGCCTAATTGATATCACTCTTGGAAGTACAGATGTAACTGTTTCAAGGCATGTAAAATCGATCTTTATTGTATCATTTTCCATCTAGATATTTATATCTGCCCTTTTCTTTGAAGATCCTACATGTTGTTCAATTTTTTCTTTTTTTTTTTCGAAATGTTGGTGTCAGATGTCGCTTCTCAACGCACGACAAAGCAATGCTTATCGGATGCAGTTGCAGCGATATCATGGATAGATGTATTCGTGTGACGGTTCATCACTGCTTCTTCGACGGCACGCGTCAACGACATCCTCGTGTCAGATTCGGCAAAGTACACCTCTATAACAATTATACAAGAAACTGGGGCATATATGCTGTTTGTGCCAGTGTAGAATCACAGGTTAGTTGAATCAACTTATGCTTAATATATCTCTGTTCCCTTATCCAACTTAAATTCTGCTTTTTCCTGCTGCAGCTTGTGTCTCAGTGCAACGTTTACGAAGCAGGAGAGAGGAAGTTGGTCTTCATGTATTTGACAGAGAAGGTCTCTCAAATTGATTATTGAGTTAAATAGTTCCCAATACAGCAGATATGCATTTCACACTTTTAAGCTTTACCACATCATACTGATGCTTTTCTGAGTTAATCAGATTTTAACAGGACAGTTTTGAAGTATCGAACCTCCTTAGTTTTATTGCATCATATTGGCGCTTTCCGATTAACAATTGCGAATTTATGATAGCGCCGCTGTTTCCATATTGCGTTCAGCCAGCGGATAGAGAAGAAGGCGCATGTGGATGTATAAGATCCGAAGGGGACCTCTTTCTGAATGGTGCCCAGTCCTGTTCACCAGGAGGTACAGAAGCACTTCCCCCAAAAGCAGCTGCAGAAACACAAACGGTCTTCGACTTCCGGGATTTCTACGAATCATGCTCCATTCAACCTGCGTCGGTTGAACTCAAGGAGGCTCTGCAGCTATGCACAGGTTGGCAACCGATTCCGAGACCATTAGATGGTATCACTACTAAGAATAATGTAACAGCGTGAATTGTGTATGTAAATAGTTGGAAATTTTCTGGTGTTGCAACTGAAAACGATAATTTGTCGACAATATGACAGTAAGTAGATGAACTTAGTTTTGTTGTTCTTTGATTCATGTCGAGTCGCCCGCTGACATATAACTGAGAAAGACCTATTCTTTCTTTTGACCCCACTTTTCCCAACTCCATTGAAAATGTAGAGTAGATGAAGCAATGGAGTGGTTGGTGCATTAAAACATAAATTATTGCTTCTAACAAAAGCTTTAATTACTTAATTAAGGAGGAATTTGTAGAAACATGATACTAGTTTCACTAATAACATCAAACAAAAGTCTAACATTTTCTTCACTTATATCTCTTTACACATTCCATACCATTGATCATAGGACCCCTTAGTTTCTACCAATATCTTAACTGACCCGGACCCGGAACCGTGACTCAAACCCAAACCGACCCCGATCCCGACCCGAACTGACCTGAAAACAGCTTGGCAAGCCAGTCCCTTACATCCTCGGGGGTGAACTGCACCACCGCCGCGGCCTCCGCGGGCCCATCACCTCCCGGCAGCGCTGGTAGAACGCGCGGTAGGCCGGGACCACCATGCCCGCGACATTGGCCCGGATCGCCGCCCGCATTGCCTCGTTGGCCACCACCGCACTCTCCTGCGCGCGGAGGGCTGCCTCCGCCGCGGCGTTGAACTGCCGCATCCGCTCCGCCGCCTCCGCAGCGGTCACCGTCGCCGCGGGGATCGCTGCAGCCACCGGACCCCACCCGGCGCGCTCATAGCTCTCAGCGTAGCGCCGCGCCTTCGCCGAGTGGCGTGCCACCCACTCCTCCCCCAGCATGTCCCCCAAAGGGGTCTCCTTCACCTTATTGGCGATGTACTTGACGTTATTCGCGAGGAATAAGTAGGATAGCGAAACCTCGCGGTGGCACTCGGCCTTCTTATCGAGCTTGCATAGGAGGACGAGGATGAGCCACGCCATTCGCGCGGATAAGGTACTATCCTCGGAATTGGAGGAGGACGAGGGAGAGGAAATGGAGGAGGAGTCGAAGATGGAGTCGGGGAGAGGGGTGGGGATTTGGAGGGGGAGGTCGGCGTAGATGTCGGCGAGGGCGGCGTTGTAGTCGGAGAGGAGGACGAGGTAGTTCATCACGTAGCCCGTCATCGGGTGGACGCCGCCGCCGGGGACCGGCGATCGCGACGCCTCGCCCTGGATCGCCGCCTCGAAGTCGCCGATNGGCGGCGGCGGCGGCGGCGGCGGAGGAGGAGGAGGAGGAGGAGGAGGAGGAGGGGAAGAGGGAGTCCATCTCGGGCCAGAGATCGGAGAGCGCGCTGTAGAGGTCGAGGATCGAGAAGAGTTTCTCTGGGCAGCGCCTGGCGCGCGCGGCGGCGGCGCCGGGGAAGGAGAGGAGCGCGGAGGAACGCGGCGGCGTGGGAGCGGCCGTGGCGGAAGAGGGAGTGGGCGGAGGAGGAGGAGGAGCTGGTGGGGCATGTCCACTTGGAGATGAGGGACTGGGCGGAGGAGACGGAGTCGTCGAGGAGGGTGGCGGAAAAGAGGCTGCAGGAGGGGGAGAGAGTGGCCGGGGGCGTGGCGGCTGTGGAGCGGCCGGGGAGAGGAGAGCGAGAATGGGATGGCGAGGAGATCACACTGCTTCGGCTAAAACCCATGTATAAAATTATTTTCTTTTCTTCTTCTTCTTCCTTTCTTCTTTCTTTTTGAGCGATAGGCAATCAGAGATGATAATATATCCGAGCAGGCAGGCAGGCAATCCAAGTAGGAAGATGCGAAGGAAGAAAGCGCGGTAAGCCTGCAAACTCTCACCCTGAGCCTGGGATTTGCAGTCAAACGTTTGAGAAGCCGCCGTCTGGAAAGGACTCTACGGTGGCCCGCAGTGGACAAGGACAGTACAGTACAGTACAGTTTCTGCTTACGAAATTTTTATGATCAGCCGAGACCGAGACACACCGTAACAGTGTGCTTCCAAAAAATTCGGACAACACGTATGGGTCCCCGGTAAATAACTGAATTGCCATAATTAAGTAAATTGAAGAAAAATTTGTTACATACAGAATATCCTTATGTAAGAAACAACTGCATGCAAGCAGGCTTCCCAGCTATCAGATACATTAATTTCATAAACATCCCTAATTGCATGCAGTTGAGAATATAATTTTGAATGGTTCATCGTATTCAACTTGCCAAGCAGGCTGCCAATGTGCTCACGTGGCGCTTGCGTGGCGCCTACATGGAAAGGATAGGATCATTTTTATAATTATAAGTTTGTTGGGACTAGTTTTAAAATAAAATTTTTTCAGAGAGCCATTTGCAAAAAAAAGAGCCCCATCACCAGCTTTGTCCCGCGTGGGCCCCACGTCCACTAAATATGTCCATCCCATCTTAGGGGTCATTTGGTTGTATGTAGTTGTAACTGTTTTACAATTGTAGCTATATGCAAATGCAAATTTGGTGTTTGGCTTGATGTATTTAATTCCAACTATTGCAGTAGGAACTGCAGGAGAAGGCTTAACTGCAGCAGTTCGAACTACGTTCAAATTGGCCACAGTTCCAACTACATTAGTTGGAAAGAGTATATTTAAAAAATATGCTTACCTGCTCAATTATTTTTTAAACAAAATTTATTTATTTTTTTCCACATTGGAGATAATCCCACTATCATATATATAAAATTATAAAATTTCAAAAATTATTTCTCAACTGCATGCAATCAAACAAATTATTTATACTTGCAGCGTTTTTTACTATATCCAACAAAACAGAATATATATATATAGTTGTAACTGCTGCATTTTCAATTGTATGAATTTCTAACTGCACTGTATTTATAATTGCATCTAACCAAACGGCTCCTTAGTGAAAACTCATATTGAATTTTTATCATCCTAGGAACAAATTCCTATTAAATTTTTATTCTATATATATCAGCCATTTGAATACTATCATGTTTTTTTTTTTAAAAAAAAAAATTGTGTAGGGTGTTAGGTTTTTAACGAAATTCTGCTGTGTGAATGTGTGTTATGAGTAATTCACAAGAAAATTAATTTGGTATGGAACAATATAATGCAAAATTATGTAAAACGGATAATTTTTTCAAGAATTTAAGATATCAGAAAGCATCATGTCTGAACTCAGAAATATTTTAATAACCATAATACGTGGAGTTTAATTAAATAAAAAAAAAATCAAAATCTCATACTTCAATACCATATGAAATAATATAGAATAACTATTTTTTCTTAAAAAAAAAACTATCAAAAATACAATATTTTCAATGTTTATATTCACTATATATTTTTTTGAGAGAAAAAGATATCTAGTTATCTTCTTTATTTTTCTTAAAAACATGAATTCACAATTTATAGGATTAAACTTTAATGGGGAGCTCCTCAACAACGTCTCATTAAGAAGTCTCGATCTATTGCCACGTATTAGTTTTGTCTCTATTCAAAAATTCGACGGATGTATATCTAATACTAAAAAACCCACCAAAAAGTTTAAAATCTTAGAGAAAAAATAATTACAACTCTTGAATAGAAGCAAAATACAAATAACAGCTAAATCGAGAATTCCCGATAGATAGGACGTGGTTTTCGAGCTACTTACATAAGTTTTTCTTCTATTTATATTCATTATATTATTATATGTTTCAGTATATGATATGAGTCCGGCTACTATACTCTTATAAGTATAGACCATTTTATACTCACGAATTTTCGCCGTTAGATTTATCTTTTTAATATTTTTATCCATTAGATCATACTATTCAACCAACCACCGACCCAGCCCTAAGAAACTACCATCATCCTAACCGTACAGTCCTTCCTCCACTGATCAAAAATTTATCAGTACAAAGGGGTTAAATGATATTACAGCTCTGCGAGTGCGACAAAGCATTTTCACTTTTTCATGGTTTAGGTTTGATCGCCACTTTTCGGATAATATAAAATTTAGGAACTTTGACAAGAATGTTTTCCGCAATTGGCAGCATAAATGTAACGGTCCCTGCATGCCGGCCAAGAAATTAAATATTCCCAGTGATACTGTTTTACATTTAAAAAAAAAAAAAAAGAATAAGAAGAAACTTTTGATTTTACAAAAAAAGGTACCAAATTTGTTAGTTGATGCTTAGGTTTGTGGTTCGATTCACGTATCTTCCCTTTTTCTTTTTAAGATTCGGAAATTGTTAATACAAAAATATGCTTAACATCAAAAAAAAAAAAAAAAAAAAAAAAAAGAGGCCCACAATATATTTTTTCAGTCCACCCATCAAACATTGCCAGCCGCTTAGATACCCAATCCAATTAACCGGGCCCAAATCCGGTGTGGCTAATGGGGCCCGATAAGTTATCGGGTATTGCTACAAGTCCGACCCGATATGCTGTCCGAACCAAAACTTGGTCTTTGTTTAGATCCGATAATAAGTTGTTCAGAGAATTTTCCATTGCTATTATAAACTAGGATTGTAGTTAAATATTTCAATGGAATAGTATTTTCAATTTCTTTTTTTTTTCAGAATAAAATAAATTATTTTATAGATAAAATATGTTATTACCGCGCCAAACTATAGATGCCAAAGTCTTTTAATAGACAAAAATTATACTTTTATCTTCCAATTACATAAAAAATATTTATACTGAATAAATGATTATTGAATAAATTGTTACGACTTACGAATAAAATTGCAGATAAATCCAAATCCACTGGATAAACTGAAAAGGTGGGGCATGTCACATGTCGAAAACCATGGATGCATCACGAGACTTGAGAAGTTTTTTTTCTTTTTTCTTTTTTTAAGTAAAACCTTTATGGGAATTTTACAGTTTATTACTTTATTGTTGTACTGTAATTTTAAGTATAAAATCATGTTCATACACAATTTCTACTTTAGTTTTTCATGAAGGTAGTGTTGAAGATGATAATAAATTAAGTGCTATATTTCATAAACTATCTATACAAAATTTAAGAATGAGGAGGACTTTATCAGTATTTTATTATTTTTTCACATTATATATATATATATAAAGTTGAGCTAGAATACTATCAGCAGTAAACGAGTCGTTTTACTACCGATTTGTTTTCGATGATAGAACTTCCAAATTGACGATCGGCTCCGTTGAACATGATCTATACCACTTGAAGTGTTTAGAAATCAAATTTCAAATATTTTCGACATCATTTGCGTAATGATCAAAGGGTTTCAAAATTTGTAATTTTAATGGTCGATAAGAGGCGTTTTCTCGTTTAACAGCGTAAAGATATCCAAATCAATTGAATTTTTGTTAGAAAATTCTTTAAACTATTTAAAACAAGATCTATACTCTTGATCTTGATTACAAGACTCCTATCATCATTTTTTAAAGAGTATTCATTTTCAGCCATTCATTTTTCTGTTCATTTGATGGATAAAAGAACAATATCGAAAGTACGTGAAATTTGATTTTTAGGTAGTTTAAATGGTTTAGATCATATTTAACGGAGCCGATCGTCAATTTGGAAGCTCTATCATCGAAAACAAATCGGTAGTAAAACGGCTCGTTTATTACCGATAGTATTCTAGGTCAACTCTATATATATATATATATATATATATATATATATATATATATATATATATATAGTTGAGTTAGAATACTATTCGTAGCAAATGGGCTCTGTTGCTATCCATTTATTTTTTATGATTGAGCCTCTAAATCGACGATCGGTATCGTTGAACATGATTTATACCACTTGAAGTGTTTAGAAATCAATTTTCATACATTTTCGATAAGTAAAACCTTTATGGGAATTTTACAGTTTATTACTTTATTATTGTATCGTAATTTTAAGTATAAAATCATGTTCATACACAATTTCATGAAGGAACTCACAAATATGAAATGTTACATTATGAATTGATAGGAAATTGGAATATGTTGCACCACAGGAGACTTTTTAAAGTTTTAATTTTTCTCATTAACAATAGTTGGCTTAAAAAGCTAGTTAGTATTTCGTATTAAGAAAATAATCAAAACAATACACGCATCTCTAACCTAGGGGAGATGAACACTCATAAAATTATTATATTTTAATCGCCCACATTAATTTGATGATCCACTCTTTATGCCGTATATAAAGGAATGCCAAAGATTTCTTTCCTACAAAAGAGTAAATTATTTATCTAACTAATACATCATTTCTAGATCATATATATATACTAGTTAAAGTGTAGCGTACGTATGAATCAGAGGCTCTAGTATTTATATTCGAGTAATACTATAACCACTCTCAAGTGCATGTACATGATAGTTGATTATAGACAAAAGGAAAACTATATATATCATAATAAGATCGACTTACACACGAATCTCAAAATGATGTATATTATAATACACAACTATTGTATATTAGTTATATATTATTTTTCATTGTATTGTATATACTAGTTATAATAATACACAAAATGATATATTATTTTTAACCCCCCAAAAAGAATCTTTTAAGCAACAAATAATTTTTACAATTAACCAATTAAAAGGTGACACATGGCAAATACTTTCTCCACTTGACAGGTGAGGTATCCACTAATGTTTCCATACCATAACTTTCTTTTTATTTGCATATATATTCCCCTTCTTATACTGAGTCCTTAACAAATTTGGATCTCTCCTTTTTTATCTTATATTCTTTTTATCATCTCTAATAACCCCATTTCAAAGTCATCTCTCTCCCTCTCCCTCTCTCTCTCTCTCTCTCTCTCTCTCTCTCTCTCTCTCTCTCTCTCTCTTCCCTTTGACTCTTATCATGGTATGTTCAAGGGGATATATCATCTCTCTCTCTATATAGCTATATGATTTGATTCCTAATATAGTTCATTTGTATTTTTGATATTTTACAGGCCAAAAGTAATGAGAATATAAGATATGAAGAGGTAACAAGGATTCTTCTATCAACCTTTTCCTGTGTTAAATCTCTCTTTCTCTCTCTAGATTTGTCCTTTTGTTTTTTTTTCTTCTTCTATGTAAGATCCTTTTGTAACATTTGCATGCATGGGATTGCATGTAGGAGTACATCACCAACTCTCGTGGCATGAAGTTGTTCACATGTAGATGGTTGCCCCAAAATACACCTCCCAAAGCTCTGATCTTTTTATGTCATGGTATGCATAAACTCACTCATTACTTTTTCTCACATATACATGTATATAAGTTTTGGAAATTAATAATTTCTTTTCATGTTTGGGTACAATTTTTCAGGATATGCAGTGGAGTGCAGCATAACTATGAGAGGTATGTGTGTGTGTGTACTAAATCACTTCTATTAATTGGACATTTATTTTTGAATAAATGTAAACTGATCATTTGGCATGCACTCACTTTATTTGATTAATTCAGAGACCGGAATTCGATTGGCGAAAGCGGGTTACGCCGTTTACGGGATGGATTACGAGGGCCACGGAAAATCTTCTGGGTTACAGGGCTACATACCAAACTTTGATGACCTTGTTGGAGATTGCTCAACCTATTTCATGAGTGTTTGTGGTGAGTAACTACACATCTTTTTGATGAACTAGGCTTTTAACTTATTATATGTCATGTAATATTTTGAAAATGAAATTGCAGAGAAGCATGAGAACAAGAAGAAGCTGAGGTTTCTTCTTGGGGAATCAATGGGGGGAGCAGTGGCTCTTCTTCTACATAGGAAGGAGCCAACCTATTGGAGTGGAGCTATTCTAGTCGCCCCCATGTGCAAGGTCAACCATGAGCATGCACCCCATCTCTTCTATCTAGAAATATTTGCTTACATGCACCCGGTGCACTATAACGACCGCAAACTACCCTATAAGAGTCTTATATATCGTCAACTCTTGTACTGTAATCCCGCACCGCCTACTGAATTATGGTCTTTTCTAAATTTATAAGTTGATTTTTCAGAAAAACAAGAGTTGACGATAAGGCTCTTATAGTGTAGTTTGCGGTCGATATAGTGCACCTTTGACAGATAGTAAAGTCAACTAACGAGGTTGCAAAAAATCTACGCCCTTATGAGATTGGATGAAAACGCGGAATCCGATTAGATAGTGCATAGCTGATGTGGTGCACATGGTGTAGGCTACAATTTCTCCTCTCCATCTCTTTCATCTTCATATTCTAGAACTTAATAAAAATATATTTCTGATTGCTGTTTACTTTTTCCTCTATGGCTGTAGCGCATCTGTCTCAATTTAATAAAAGCATCTTTGATGTGTCATTTGGGACAAGTAACTATTTTTTTAATTGGAAATGATAACTAAATGGTGGGGGCAATTAATTAATGAGGTTTCTTTGTTTAATTATATTCTCATTATTATTAATTTTATTTTTCAGATTGCTGATGAGATGAAACCTAATCCTATAATGATCAACATTCTGAGGAAGCTCTCTAACATAGTGCCAAAGTGGAAGATAGTTCCCACTCAAGATGTAATTGACAAGGCCTACAAAAGTGAAGAGAAAAGAAAGGAGGTAAATATATACACCAAGATCTATTTGCGGTACGATATAAGTACGATCATCTTTCTATTCATAAATCGTTTTTGTGATAACAAAGCTTCTGAATCAATGATCCGTACAGTTAAACATAATTTAGAGTATTTAAGCATTTTAAAAAACTAAATTTCATATTTTTTTTGACCTTATATACCTTATGATCGAAATACCTCAAAATTGATAATTTTAATGGCCGGTCTGGTGCGAGTTCTAATTTAACGGTACAGAAGGATCAAAATTAGTTGATTTTTTTATTAAAAAATTTGTATTAACTATCTAGATTCAAGATCAATGACTCAGATTTTGAATAGAAAAACGTGAACGAAGTTGCTCAATTTTGATCATTCTATTTTATACCTACTGTGAATTTCATTATAATTTCAAAAAATGATAAAATTCATTTTCTAGGTATTTTCCAGAGGGTTATTCACCCTAAAATTACTATGCTCCTAACACATTTAGTCCTCTTACCTTTTCGACCTAATCATGGCTCAAAATGCTATACCGGATTAAGAGATTTATCCAATAATATCTTATATATAGGATTATTTTAAATTCCAAAAAGTATCACAGCCCTAGCAATTTCGAGTCGACCTAAGGTTTCAAATGCTTTAGATCATATTTAACAGTATGAATCATCAATTCAAAACTTCTATTATCAAAAACGACTTATAAGTATGAGAATTTCTATACTCATAGTAGTATAGTAGTGCTACTGTAGTAAGAAATATTCTTTTAAAAATATATGAATTTATAATTTTTTTCCTACTATTGTTGAATTAGAAAAAGGTTGCGAAATTTAAGATCATCCCTGGTTCTCATCTCTTTTGAAATAAAAGTAAACAAAATAATTTTATTTGGTGGTGGGTCAAGGTCCTTCTTCTTTAATAGCTTCTTTATTGGAATCGAAGCCAATTAAGCGTTTGATAATCAAAAAAGCCAAAAATTCCAAAGATATTTTATGGCAATATCCAAGTTTAAAATTTAAACATAAATTGCCATTACCCATATCATTTCCTATCATTTTTTTTACATTTTTTGTTTTTTTTTTTTTCTCTTTTTGGTAGATTCGATCGAATCCATATTGTTACAAGGGAAAGCCCCGATTGAAAACGGGACATGAACTTCTTATGGTTAGCTTGGACATTGAAAAGAACCTTAACCAGGTAATTAAACATTAATTATTTTACTTTTTCTTTTTGCAACAGAAAGAATGCATGTGTTACATGTTCTAATTTGAAAGATGCGAATGTGAATTAAACGAATGTGCAGGTCTCATTGCCGTTCTTGATCGTGCACGGCGGCGACGACACGGTGACCGACCCATCGGTGAGCAAGCTACTCCACGAGTCGGCCTCGAGCCGTGACAAGGCCTTCAAGCTCTACCCCGGGATGTGGCACGCGCTCACGTCGGGCGAACCCCCGGAGAACACCGAGCTCGTCTTCTCCGACATCACCGCCTGGCTTGACGAGAGGGCGGCGGCGGCGGCGGTCGGAGATTTGCGGTCGGAGATGGAGCAGAAGGCGAAGCACGACGCGATACATGATAAGGAGATTGCTAACTAATGATTCTTAAGAATTTTATGGTCAGTTGAATTTATTTATTTATTTTTTGTTTTAATAAGATTTTGAATGATTTTTTTTAAAGTACATTGGAATTATTGGATTGGTTTGTACCCAAAAAAAAAAAAAAAGTGCCATGCTCAAACGAAACTAAATATATGGTACACTTTGTACTACATTGTGAATGACGTGTTGCTACAAATATTGGAATCGGTCCTAATTCCACCCAACTATGTACCAACTTTGAACCTGTTGCCATGTGATTTTGATTAGTCCCAAACTAACATCACATAGACATTTTTCCCTGAACCGTCTCTACCGTGCCATCATAGACCAACAAAATCCCCAACACCTCCCATACACACCGAAGAAGAGAGAAAACATGTTCTGTGCGATCCACTGCGCATACATTTCTACACATTGAAATCAATCTTGTATGTATTGAGGATTAGGAAAACTGTATTATTATTTAATCTTGTTATCATCCGAACAGCTACTGGAATATAAATTTTTATAACACGTACTTTTATATTTGAGAAGAAATTTCAACACTACCTAACAAATTTATAATTCGTAAAGATACCGTAGATAAAAATAATAATAAAGTTAAAATCACGGACTCACTTTATCATTCTATAGTTTAATACTATATTTTTTTCTATAATTAATATAGTTCAATAATATACATTTTCTACGAAAAATATTCAGCAGAAAAAAACTATTTATAAATTTTATTTTAAAGTGTACCATATAAAATTATTCATCTACCTATTGAATTAATGGAATTTATATATTGAGAAGTACAGATAACATTCCTCCATACGAAAAAGTAGCAAAATGATACACATGGCGCATAATTACGTGGCACGTTCTAGTTGGGGCTCGGTCCATGGACCGGGTCCACCCATAATATTTGAGCCCGGGTTTTCAACTCCTCGACTCGCTAATTTTTCTCACCCCGGTGCAGTGCCCCACCCACCACGTCCACCGCTTCTATACAAAGCCTCTCCGGCGACGCCGCCACCACCCAACCGTCGCCGGAGCAGCCTTGAGATTCGCGCTCCGATCGGATCGGATCGGATCGGATCGGATCGGATTGGATATGGAGCGGCCCAATAAAAGGGGCCCGGAGATGCCGGCCCACCCGTCGAAGGGCGCGAAGGGGTCGTCGCGCGCGCCCCCGACCCTCGTCCGCTCCGCCGCGGCGTACATCCTCCGCGAGCAACGCCTCCTCTTCGTCCTCATCGGCGCCTTCGTCGCCTCCACCCTCTTCTTCCTCCACCCCTCCGCCGCCCCCACCTCCTCGTCCGCCCCTTCTCCACGATCTCCGGCGGGGGCGGAGGAGGAGGAGGAGGAGGCGGGGGTAGGGTTCCGGTGGGGCTGCGGAAGCCGCCGCTGCGGATCGTGGTCACGGGGGGGGCGGGGTTCGTGGGGAGCCACCTCGTCGACAAGCTCATCGCGCGCGGGGACAGCGTCATCGTCGTCGACAACTTCTTCACGGGGAGGAAGGAGAACGTCGCGCACCACCTCCGCAACCCTAGGTTCGAGCTCATCCGCCACGACGTCGTCGAGCCGATCCTGCTCGAGGTCGACCAGATCTACCACCTCGCCTGCCCCGCCTCCCCCGTCCACTACAAGCACAACCCCATCAAAACCATCATATCCTTTTCTCCGGCTCAAAGATTTTTTTTTTTTTTTCTCTTTTTTGGGTGTTTTGGTGTGATTCGTGAAGATTTGTCGGTTTTATGGACTAGATTTTGCTTTTTAACTAGGTCAAATTATGGCTCTTTCTCGGTTGATATGGGTGGATCGGGATGAAATTGGGTAATTTGAGATTTAGGGGTCTTTGACGAGCGTTATATGATCTACTAGCATTTCAATTTCAGATTGTTTATATAAGATACTGGTCTTCTTAAATTTGTCGTCTTTGATGAGCTTTATATGATTTGTGCAATCATTTTCTGCTTAATGTTGCTTATAGATCTTTCCTCTTGTTCAAACTGGTGTCTAATATACGTGGGAAATTTGTGCCAAAATTGCCTCGTTTGTTCTTAACTATTGAGTACAAGACAAATGTGATGGGAACATTGAATATGTTGGGATTGTCCAAGAGAATTGGTGCTCGCTTCTTATTAACGAGCACCAGCGAGGTTTATGGGGATCCGCTTGAGCACCCGCAGAAGGAGACGTATTGGGGGAATGTTAATCCTATAGGTGAGCGACATAAGAATTTATACTTGGTTTATAGATCATGTTTGGCACTTATCTTCGTGAAAGTTTTGCTCTTTGATTGCTTGTTTAACATTGTTTTGATTTGTTTCTCACTGCACAGGTGTTAGGAGCTGTTATGACGAGGGCAAAAGGACAGCTGAAACATTAACCATGGATTACCATCGTGGCGCTGATGTTGAGGTAATCATATTTGGGTTTTCTAATGCAAATCCTTTGTTTTCCTTTTACTGCAATACACTATATGAGTTATAACATTTTTGGTATTCAGAGTATATATACTCTTTTAGTGAGGGCGGTTTTTTGGTTTATTTTTGTTTCTGCCTTAACATCTTCAATCGTATTCTATGGAGTTCCCATAAACCAGAAATCATCCAGATCCTTTGGGCTTTGCTTCAAACAAACCCTAAGGAGATCTATAATATTGCTAATCTACACAATAGTATACTTTTTATTGGAGAATGGAGTCATATTCGCTGGAGATAATGTTACAATTTTCCAGTGAATTCTATTTAAAATCTTCAGAATTTCTTTGGGTCTGAAAATAGTTAATGGCATCTCAAATCAGGTAAGAATCGAGATGGGGTGCACTGGTTTAAGCAGTAAATTCAAATCGACGGGTGTCCAATGTAACTAGAATAAATGAGAAAATAAATAGGAACCTCTGCAGGCACTACTACTCTGATTTCTCAAAATGTAGATGGTTCTGTTCAAATTTGCCGTTGGTTCATAGAAATGACTTACAAATAAAACTTGCACATAATGATGTAACTTTTGTCCTCAAGGTACTGCAGCAGTTGATTATAACTGATATAGCTTCCTAACTCTTTATGTACAAGCTTAACATACAAAGAAAGGGCTTCTTTGCTTGAGTATTAGTTATCACCTTTTTCTAATCATCACATTTTTCTAATCATTACATTTTTTTCAGGTGCGAATTGCACGGATATTCAATACATATGGCCCTCGCATGTGCATAGATGATGGACGAGTTGTAAGCAATTTTGTTGCACAGGTTGGCGATATTTTTAAAGATTGTGTAACTTCCATCATACTGTGCAGTTCAATGTGGTAAAAGCTGAGAATGATGATAATTCTAATGTTAAATATATTCTACAGGCCCTTCGTAGACAACCAATGACAGTTTATGGTGACGGAAAGCAGACTCGAAGTTTCCAATATGTATCTGATTTGGTAACAATTTGTTCTTATCCTGTTTATCTCTTTGATAGGCTCATTTCTTGCAGACGAATTTGTCATCTTTGATGTAGAAAGGAACTGTTCTTTTTTTTCCCCCTTCCTTCGATGGCATTTTAGTTCCTGTTAGTACTCAAAATGGAACATGAGCTTTGCAGAGCCCATAGAAGTGCTTGTAGCATTTGTTTCCATTGGCTTTTAGTGATGCTTCATGTTTCTATTCTTGCAAAATTTCTGTATTTCATCGGCTTAACCTCTTCTTCAAATTACATATTCTAGTGATAACAATACGAATCTGTGTTGAAAAATTAAAGTAATTTTTTTATCCCATGCTAATTTGTTAGGTTGATGGCCTGGTGGCCCTAATGGAAGGTGATCACATTGGACCCTTTAACTTGGGGAATCCAGGAGAGTTCACCATGTTGGAACTTGCCAAGGTTCGTGCCCAAAAAAAAGAAGAACAGAAAAAAAAACCAGTGACTATTTTCACACACCTGTACATTATTACCCTATTTCTCAATCAACATCAATTTGTATCCTTATATTCAGGTTGTAAAGGAGACGATTGACCCAAGTGCGACCATTGAGTTTAGACCCAACACTGCCGATGATCCTCATATGAGGAAACCGGACATAACCAAGGCCAAGCAGCTGTTGAATTGGGAACCAAAGATCTCTCTTAGAGAAGGGCTTCCGTTGATGGTGACCGACTTCCGCCAAAGAGTATTGAGCGAGCAGTCATAAACCAAAGAAACAAACATTATTTATCGAATACGAGACAACTGAAGTACCATTGATTAAATTTGTTCATGTCTTGATAATTTTAGAGTCATCAAATTGTAATACTTTATATTTAGCCTTCTGATGTTTATATAGGTGATCTAGTTTGGACTATGTTGGCTAGTTTCATCTTAAGCATGATGTGTAGCAACTTTAATAAGCACCAAGTTGATTATTTGTGTTTGTACCAAAAGGATGTTTTAGAAGTGAATTGATTGAAAGCCATTTTAGCCCCAATCTTCTGAATTACATGGTGCAATTGTATGCAAAAAAAAAAAAAATTGTTGGAAACAGTTTTGCAGGGATTAATACTTTTTTTTGATGATAAACTTAGGGGTGTTTGATTGGTTTTTAATTGCTTAAATCTCCATTTCTTTCAGAGTTTTACAGGACGCATACATGCGGCATGGTGAATTATAATTTGTCTAGTACTTCGTAAGTTTCTAGCACTAAAAGAAAAGAATTATTCAAAATTAACAACAGTGACAGAATATTTCCTCCTACTCACTCATCCTTTCCACAGGAAAGTTGCAATCTCAAAACATGCCTATTTCACCCATAATGGGGGATACTAGTATTACACTGGACTTTCACAAACTTGGGCAACCTGTATATAGTACACCACACTTGGATACTGATTATGATTTCACCTCTTTTACAAAACTAAGAATGGGTCTGCACTAACAGATACAACCTGCATCTCTAAGGAATATACCTCTGATAGCCGAGCAGAAATATAGTTGACACCAATAGCAGCTAAGAACAGTAATAGACAATCACGAATACATTCAATCGAATCAAAAACACCGTGACTCTAAGGAAAGATCGACAAACATCTATCAGCCAAAACACCATATTTTGAGCTGCTTTAGTCAAACGCAACTTCGTTTCCCATCATCATATTTAGCTCTGTTGTTGTCTAGATAAAGAGGCTGAAGCATCGCCAATTCGGCGACTTTGTGCTCCCGAGACTGACAAATTCCACTTCCTTGACCAAATAATCAATCCCATGCACATGGAAGTGTAATGATCGATCCCATGCACACGAACATATACGTTCTCTCCCCAAAGGAGTTACTCGATGAAAAGGCCCTTACCCTAATGAGAACTCCGAAACAAGCTCTTCCAAAAGCTCGTCCTTTAACATCCTCTCGATCTCACTTCCTATCATGTCAACCCCATCTCCCAAATCTAACCATTTTGTATCTAGCACCTTACTCTCTGGATCACCCTCGCCAAGTTCTTTCCTTCTTCTGACCAGAATCTGCCATACCTTCTCAACCAACCCCTCGGGCCCCCACATGGGGGAGACCAGCGAATCCAACTTAACCCATGGATGCAAATCCATGCAAGGGGCCAAAACTTCTGATAGAATAGTGTTTACATGATCAAAAAGCAGCATCCTCTCAGATCTTGACCATTTCACAATTTTTTTGTACTTCTTTTCGAGACTTTCAAACACGGTTGCACCAGCAGGACGACTGGGCGAGTGGCACGCTTTGTGAATCCGATCTAGGTTCGCACCATGGACACCCGAACTGATAAGAATGTCGAGGAGGTATGAATAATCACGGTCTTCTTCATCCCTGAATGCTTCGAGTATATTTTCAATTAGATGAAGAGAGTCGCTTTCTTCGTTAGAATCCTCATCACTTGATACAAAGATTTCGGGATCTTCAGCAGATGATTCGGAATTGAACTTGAGAAGATCAAGCTGTAATTGGAGCTCTGTGATAAGAAAGAAATAAAATATTTTATTAGGCCAAAGAGACAGGATTATAAGATAGGGCATCATGTATGAAATAGTCCCTGTACTACCCCAATATTACAACTTCGGCCTTAAACTTTCGCTTGATTTGTTTTGAAGGTCGGTGATTAAAGTGCCATATAAAAGAAAGTTTGGGGCCAAAAGGTGTTAAGTGACAAGGTCCAAATACTGTGTCTCCCCTTTTTTCATTTCCTTTTTCACTTACCCTGTAGATCCAAGCACATTCTCGCGAATGATTTAGAATTGGACTTCTTTACTTCCAAAGGAGATTCTAGAACTGAAACGGGGCTAGGTTGCTCGGGCTTTTTAGAGTCCATGGTGGATACTGAATCTGTTTCATCAGAGTGAGTTGGAAAGCGGACCTCCTCATGTTGGCTAGACGGTATTATCTGGAATAAGGCAGTTTACTAGTTTAGAAGATAAATGTATTGAAAGAATGTGTAACTCAAAGCATGAAAGATTAACAAAAATTTGTGTTATTTACTAATTTCAAGTCTCACATAAGAACTAATAGCATCCGATGAGTCTACATTAGCACTCCTAATACAAAAACAATAAAAAGGTCAAAGTGAAAATGGTAATAGCTCTTCAAAACAATCATATCATTAATGTCTTATAATTGGAAAAAGAAAAAGAGAGAGATGCAAAGATGTTGTTATAAACAGAGTGAGCATGTTGGGCACCAAACTAGCAATAAGTATCTATTTACTAAGGGAAAAAAGATAATTATAGCTGGACTTTTGAGCTTTGTTGCACGTAGACCATGTTCGTTCATTTGAGTAATGGCAGCAAGCCCTGGTTAGTAGACTGTACTTCAACTTAAGGTTGTCTTTGGAAAGCCCTGGGCATGCATTAATCTGACCTTTCCTATATATTTTGATGCAGTAAAACAAAAGGATAAGTTCACAGTTTGATGTAATATTCATTGAATGATAAAATACTATAAGGAAATGAAAAATAAGAATCATATTATCAAATTTAAGCACTCTCTCTTTTAAGAAGGAAAACATTCATCGCAATTGAATAACAATATAGATCACAGGCAGAAAGTTATGCAGAATTGACAAATGAAGCTTCTATTGCATAAATGTCGTTGACAAGCACAAAAAAGCATAAGACGCACATTGATGCTAAGCCTTAGCAGTAAATTCAAAAACTAATTGTTTGATGATGTATAACTCTTCCTGATAATGGTAAATACCAAACCAACAGGAAATTTCACAGAGAAGACAACTTATTCTAAAGGCAACGGGACAAGAGCACACGAGAGTAGGTGTGTTTTCTACCGCCACAAATAGGAACCAATAACATCAAAATATTGCATAGATAGATCAAATTGACTGTAGAAACAAACCTTCCGGCCATTTCCAGAGAATGTAGAGTTCTCTGCCAAAGCAGCATTTTTGCTGACCAGCCCCTTGTCAGTTGCAAATAACTTTTTGGCATCCTTGCTTTCTGCAATCAAGGAATCATCAGTGGAAAATTCTGGGAGATTACGCTTTGACTTGGCACTAATGGGTCCATGGACTCTATTCATCAAGATCTCCTGATCTAGATGAACATCCCTTGCATGGCTATTCTTCCTATCCCCACCAGTATAGGAGTGAAACTTATTCCTCTCATGACTAGAGCTTTTGCTTAAACCTTTTGCTCGCTGATACAATTTTCCATCCAGAAAAGATTTGTGTTTTGAGTCCTCATATTTAGGCATATCAATAATACCACTACCACCAAAACCATGCATTGATCGTAGACTTTGACCACGAACTGTTGATAGAACAGTAGGAGATATAGATTTTGGTAAATGTATGATATAGCCATCCAATTTCTCTGGTGTAAATATATAATGTGAACCCGAAGTTCTCGTTGATTTTTCTGAATCGGATAGGGCAAACATTTCAGCCAAAGTTCTCGCCCCTTTACCAATATTTCCTGCCTCAAACTGTTGAGGCCTCTTGCACTGCTCAAAAAGGCGCTCCTTGCCCTCCTTGTGTGCAGATGGTTTAGTTGAGTAATCCGAATACCTAGATGATGAACTTTGTAGGACATCAGTGGAATATAAAGAAGAAGATAATTTGTTCTTTGCGTTCCCATTGGTTCTCAAATTGTAAAACTCTTTAGTGCCACTGTCTGTGGAGTGTTTCATTTGCTTTGTGACATCTCTAGCAATTTCTCTCGAACCTTTAATCATAGCCCCTCTGGTTTCTATATTATGAAACAACCCGGGCTTTCTTTTTTCACTCTCTCTCCTGTAAAGGAAGTGAAAATCATCCAATTTTCTTGATAAGGAAACACTGTTTAATGGGATACCTGCTTTTTCAAGACTTGGCTTCAAAAGAACAATCTGATTGTGGCTAGTAGAAGCAGCTGTCCTTCCCGAGTATCGTGACCTCGAGAAAGTATGTGAAAGAGAAGTGCCTGTTTGTTTAAACGAACGATCAATTTTGCCAGGTGTCAATTCCATGAGAGCTCTTTCACGCTCTGCATCATTTGCTGATTTGAAGATTGCTGAAGAGCACTTTAGATCACGTAGATGCT
Organism: Ananas comosus; assembly: GCF_001540865.1. Taxonomy (NCBI): domain Eukaryota; kingdom Viridiplantae; phylum Streptophyta; class Magnoliopsida; order Poales; family Bromeliaceae; genus Ananas; species Ananas comosus. The sequence goes on along the minus strand of NC_033643.1, from coordinate 959,633 downwards.
TCCTAAACAAGGGATTGGGTTCTTTAAGAATTTTCGGGAAATGCTTGTCGAAATCTTCGCCATTGATGTGGTTACACCGTTCTTTAGAACCTACTGAATTCTTTCTAAAAAATAGTTGATTCCTGTCTTTTGCAACTTCTGACGATTTCATGACTTCAAAGACATCTTTGAATTCTGAGCGCTCATCCATTTTCATATGACATGAATCTTCTTTGATGGAGGCATATTTGTTTCTAAAGCTTGCATGGAATGACGATGATTTTGGCAGATAACCCCCTACATCCCTATTCTGGCTGCGAACTACTTGGGGAGGAGGTGGCAGATCAAGACCCATCAATTTCGCAATTACACCAGGAGGTGAATGCCTAATTTCCATTTCTTTTAATATCTCTTCTCCCATGTATTCTTCTATTTCTTGATTTGCCCCGTCCCCTTTGTGACGGCTCTCCTTGATGTCAAAGGCAAGCTACAGAAATAATGAAAAATATATATAAAAAAAAGAGAGTAACTTTTTGTTCGTAATAATATATTGTGAAGTAGAACAGAAGGAGATACTGCTGTTACACCCAAATAGACTTGAAACATTGAAATCAGGAATCATTACATTCGACAAGACGGTGACTAAATCAACCGGGCATGCAAATATGGTAAATGACTTAACAGAGACACTTTTACACTACGTCGAAGAACTAAACTCTGTAAATCATAAAGAAGGTTACACATGCATTGTATGCCGTAAGAGCCTTGGCAAATCTAATATAGAGCACTTACAGAATTTTCTTCTACATCAGAGCCACTGCCGTGTGCAGAAGCTGATAACATACCCAAAGGGTGGCTCTGCAAATCTAAATGAGCATAATATCCTGAAAAAGAAAAAGAATGTCAACTTAAAAGAATATTTCAGTAGGATTATGGCAACTAAATTGCATGCAGCATCCACTGACCAGTCAAATTTTTTATTTTTATTACTTAAGAATCAAAAATTATTAGGATAAACCCAATTTTAGTATGCAAGTACGCCAAAAAAAAGGAAAGAATCACACAATTAGGTGTAATTATAGCAAAATGAGTTTAATGAGCATTGATATCGTTCGGTTACTGCATCATAAGCTGTTGTTTTAAACGAGAAAGGAAACTTAAAGGGCAATTAATGACAGGATTAGTAATGAATCATTAATAGTGGAGCAGAAATAGTAAGCTAATTCAAAGCACCTTGATTAATGGCCATAATAATGCATCATCCAAACAAAAAAGAAAGAAAATTTGTACAAAAGATACGCGTTAAAAACAAAAAAACAAAAAAAAAGGATAAAAGAAAACTTCAAAACAAGAAGACCAACATAGCCCCAAAAAGCATAAAAGAAGAATAAAAAAAAAAAGCACCAAAAATCGAAACATTTCTCCATGAAATCCTAAACTGGTTCTCCAAAAAATCCCTAAAAAGTCAAACGTTTTTCTTTTCCCCCAAACAGAACACAAAATGGAGCTTAAAATCTACGGTCTAAGCCAAAAAAGAGATGATTTGAGCCCACGAACCTTCTCCGCGAACACCAACCATAGAATCGAACTCGTATCTCCTACTCTCGCGATCCGGCGCCGCGATCGTCCTCCACACGACTCCTCCACTGGTCCTACACCACTTCCCCCTCCACCGCGACCTCCCACTCCTACGACTCTCCTCCCGCGGGAACCAATCCCCCATCCACTCCTCCCAAACCCTAATTAAGCCCCAAACCGCGATCTACTTCCTCTCGACGTGCGAAATCGAGAGGAAGCAGAAGCCGACGACGATGACGAAGATGCGGAGAACAATTGCAGCAAAATGAAAAGAAATGGCAACAAAATCCGGGGAAAAGGGGAGGGTTTTGGATTTGATTCCTCTATTCGAGGGGATAAGAATCGAGAGCACGCAACGGTTCCTGAATAAACGAGGAGGAGCATTTAATGGCGGCGTTCGCTGGAATAAATAGGGCGGAATAACGAGTTCCGGAATAAATCAATAAACTGCTGCTATTCCAGTGTCGACCCCACCGCATACGTATATTTATACGCGGTACGCGCTTTAAGATTCGGGAGGCGGAATAGGAACGCTATGTGGGAATAGCACTGGAATAAGCACGAATCTTGAGGTGCTGCGTGTACGCGTCGGAGGGCGATTGGGGGGGAGGGGTTCGGGCCGTTTTTGTCCGTTCATTGTTTCTTACACGTGCCGGAGCGCGAAACCCGGGGAGGGGACAATTACCCGCCAAAAAACCCGCAGAGTTAAATTATCGAGTGGACGCCCCCGCAGGGTGCAATTATTGGTTACACCGTGCGTACGCATTTGTCCGTACACCGCAATCCATAATATTTATTTTTGGGGCAAATTTCAAATACCAACCCTATGGTTTCGTACTTTTTCACTTTAGTACCGTGTGATTTAAGGTGTATCAATTTAATACTTTGTGATTTTATTTCTCTCTTTTCGGCAGTTCACCGTTAACATTTTGCTATATTATATACAAAAAACTTCATATACTCTAGCTAGGTTTATCAAATATTCAATTTAATACATTTTAGTTTTAACTTTGTCACTAATTAAACAAAAAAATTAGTAAAAGAGATAATAAGGAAAAAAAAATTATAGAGTACTAAGTCGATACATTTTAAATTACAGAATACTAAAGTGAAAGTACGAAACCACATGAAAGGTATTTGAAGTTTTTTTTTTTTTTTTTTTCGGGTGCTATTTATTTACAAATGAATGTTTTGTTTCTTTCTGTCTCTTTTTTTCATTTTTCTTTGTTTATGCTAATAAACTTCTTATATCAAATTTCTTATATTTTTTAAAAAAAGAAATACACTTTTGATGACAATCACAATATTATATATTTCTTATTTTGAAAGTTAATTTAGTAGGTATAATCTGCAGTTTCTAACTCTCAAATACCAATAAATAAAGTATAGCTATGAAAAATTCATTGTTTACGCAATAAATAGTTTAAAAAATTATCAGTGCACAAAAGAGAATCCATAGATTCACTAAAAATAAGAAAAAAAAAATCTACTAAAAATTTATGGCTTTTTGGATGTATATCTTTCCAATACTTTACAACATAACCAATAAATTAGATCTTGTTTGATATCATTGTAATTTTTATTTTTTCAAACTGGTTCTATATATTTTAATGAATTGAAAAAAACACTCTCATATTGTTGTAGAATGTTATAGCTTATAATGGATCTAGTCAAGTGGTTGAAGCAAAACGGGTTACCTTGTTGCAACTTTTTTAAAAAATAAATTATTTTCAAATTTTTTATTTATTTATTGTTAATTTTTTCATCCTTTGATATACAAAAATTTTGTTTTGAATTTTTTTTTTTAAAAAAAAAAAACCCGATAGGGGGATTTGGCAGAGTGGTGTATGAACCCGGTCCACGCAGTAACTTCCTTTCACAGCAGGGGGGGATAACGCGAGAGCCACGTGATCCTCTGACCCCGGTCCAGGGCGTTGACAAGTTACGGCGATTGGCGTTGGCCTATTGGGTTGCGCCCACGTACACGTGGTTAAAACTGATTGGTGTGGTCACAAAACGTGGTCCCCCATCGGGGTGTCCTCGTCCACCACATGTTTTTTTTTTTTTTAGCCGAGCTGGCACTATTTAGAAAGAGCGACGCAAGTTGAAGCGCCCATGCGATTAAAATGAAGAGATATTTATTTTTGATAAAATTATATTATTATTAATTTCTAAAATATAATTCGAGTTTCATTTTGATCTCTAAATTTTCGTTTCTTCTTAAGTTTCATAATCTCCCTATGTTGCTCAAAAGAACGGAACGTTAAGTGATTATTTTGAAATATTTAAGTTACCATTTTCTATGGTGATTATATATAATTACTATGCTAATTATTTATAGCCTGGCAATGCAATATTTCAAAATTTTGATGTACTAATGTTGCAAATTTATCCTTAGTCCTGGTATATAAGGAGGATCAATAAAGTACTATCACATAGTAAAAGATGTATCATATTTTTTTCTCAAAATTATTTTTAGTGAAAAATGATCAAAGTATAAATATTTTTACTATTAAAGTGCAATAGATAAGTTAGTTTTTACAATATGGTAGGAAATTATTTAGTGATTAGCTTTTATATCTGATTTTGTATTTATATGGTGAATTACACATGTAGTTTGAAAAACTATTCTACAAAGTTATAACGTACTTGGTTGCTTAAATTTTGATTTGTTATAATTTAACCGCTAAAAGTGGGACGAGTTACATGTAGCATTAATAATATATTTTCAGGGTTCCAAGGTCAATAAACCATGCTGAAAGCTAGGAATTTTTACCCTCTAATAATTGGGAACCTACAAGAGTCCCCAAGACCTAACTTTTGTTTCTTTCCCAATTAAAAAAAAAAAAAAAAAAGCCAACAAAGTTTCTGTGATGCACCAAGTACTGTCCCTTTGTTTACCCAACTTCCAACAATAGACCTTTCACAGTAATTGTCTAATCTTAGATTTTTCTGAGTATCCGTTAATATCGATTAATTTGAATGTTGATGTTGATATAAGGAGTAAACTGAAAGTAGTTTTCAATAAATTCTGTAGAACTAATCCATCATAGAAACATTTTCTGTCAAAATGCGGTGAGGTCTTAGCCGATGCTTGATCTTTGAACCACATGGTTCGCTTATTTTATTAACATTACGAGAGTTGATCATGGGTTTAGTGGACAACGTATATGCTTGCTTGGGAAAAAACGTTATACTCAAATTAAAAGTCGGGCTGTATTTGAGTTAATCATGGGTGTAGTTGACAACGTATATGCTTGCTTGGGAAGAAACGTTATGCTTGCTTGATCTTTGAACCACATGGTTCACTTATTTTACAAACCTTACGAGAGTTAATCATGGGTATAGTTAACAACGTATATGCTTGCTTGGGAAAAAACGTTATACTCAAATTGGAAGTCGGGCTGTATTTGAGTTTTTTTGTTATCTAGAGTACGTGTACAAATTTAAAAAACAGTTTCGTTGCATTCCTACTTTTTAGAATTTTGACTTTCTACGAGAGCCAGCATAAGTCACAATTAACTCGAGCAAACTTGCGCAGAAAAATCACCACCTTGCCGTGCTTCCATCCAATACAACCAATCACGCCTTTGGACTTGCTCATAAGATATACTTCACTAGTTAATACTAGACATAAGAGAATGAATAAATGAAATCGTAAAGCATCTCATGGATTAGTTTTTTGATCCTTTAATTTATTAATAGATCTTAACGAGCATATCTGAAAAAAAGGTTATTAATATTATTTTATTATTATTATTCTTTCTCCCTTCCTTTTCAGTGAAACATCCTTCTTGTCATTGAATGTCACGTGTCAGAAGTCGCCGCTGTTTCCTAAAGTCGACGCCGACTATCCGTTGCTACGGATTCATCATCTTTTTGCAGCGTAAAGTGGGTTCATACATCCCAATTTCACGACATTTAACGCAACTTTATAAGCCTAACATATATAGCACAATCCAAGAAAGATTGCATCACAAAATTACATCAGAATAAAACAAAACATTGCCTTATAATTACATCACATCCTACTCCAACTTTTAGAGTAGTATTAGTGTCTTAGGTCCATTTTTTCCTTTTTTATTTTTTTTAGCCCTTTTTAGTCAAAACATTGCCTTATAATTGTTAAATATAAAAATATATAAATACTGTTTTATAACAGTTTAAATTTTTAGAGTACAACGATTATTTCACATGGTTTCAGAGCAGGAGGTCCTGAGTTCGAATCACGCCAGACTTCTAGTATATTAATTTTCTTTCATACGTCTAACAGCTTAAATTTTTAGAGTATAACTGTTATTTCACAATAATTACATCATATCCTACTCCAACTTGAAGAATAGTATTAGTGTTTTAGGTCCATTTTTCCCTCTCTATTTTTTTGTTTTTTTGGCCCTTTTTAGCCAAACACAGCACGTTTTGTGGCCACAGTGGGGCTAGTTTAGTTTGTGGGATAGAGGGGTTTTGTGTTACATGAGAGAGTTAATTTGTAGCTGTGCTCTTTCTCGAAAAAAAAATAAAATAAAATAAAATAAAATAAAATAAAATTGTAGCTGTGCTACGAGAGCTTCCATAAAAATCACGATTGTACAGCGTAAGTTGTTAGTGTCACTTTCATTTCAGCTAAAATTTTTGCCTCGCCTCTTAAAATTCTAACTATTATTATTAGTTTTATTATACCAACCATCATTTATCTGGCAGAATAAGCAAAGAATATACATATCATTATAATGATATGTATATTCTATGAATGAAACAAATAACAATACATATCATTATATATTGACAAAGCATAGTTTTGGTGGAAGAATTTTAATACTCCTGAAATATTTATAGAAATAAAGAGATAGCAACTTTGGACACAACATAATAACACGATCTCTTACATGCATGAAATTACTGTAAAAAAATTGAAGTGAACGCAAAGGAAATGTGTTTAACCGGAAATGATAAAATTTCACACTGAGAGAGAATGAGACAACGTCATGAACATTTAATACTCTTATAATAAATGCCTAGACAAATTCAAATTGACATAATTATCAAATACAAATATCAGTGAACCCTAATTGTCGCCCCGTGCTCTATTTATAAAATTAGGAGTATTGTATACTTTGGAAAGTCAGAGTATATATAAAACAACCATATATATTAGAATTATACTCGAAATTAAGCTTAAATTCACATTCGATCTGGTGCCTAAATTGCAAATTCCTCAATTTACTTCAAGTTTAATATCCACTAATTCTCTCTACCTTTTAATTTTTTTCATTGAGTGTTCATAATTTTTCTAGAAATATCAAAGTGTGGAATAGTTAAATATATAATATACAATACAAATTTTTATTTAAACATTATTTCATCATAAAATTAACATATTCTGGAGAAACTACTTGATGCCAAATCCGACCTTCCATTTCCGATCGAACGGTCCCCGAGAGACATCATTCAACCCAAATCACCTATTTGCCACGAAACAGCTTACTACGCATTCGACCCAATGGGAAATCGCCACGTGCTTCATTCAACAGCAGCGCTAGAAAATTCTAAACGCGTCCACCAAAAGCGGGCTTGGTTCCCCTTCGAAGCCTCAACCCGAACCCGCGCCGCGCCCTTCTCCCTCCTCCTCGCTCCTCCTCCTCCTCCTCCCACCGCGGCGGCGACGCCATGAGGATCGAGGAGGTCCAATCCACCTCCAAGAAGCAGCGCATCGCCACCCACACCCACATCAAAGGCCTCGGCCTCGACGTATACTCCCTACCCCATCTCCTCCCCCCTCCCCCAACCTCACTTTCGAACCATCTAGGGTTTTAGGGGGGGGGGGTTTAGGGTTTTGGAGCTTCGGTGTAGTTGTTTTCCTGTTGTTGTTGTTGTTGTTGTTGTTGTTCCTGTTTCTGAGATCGTTTGTGTGCGTCTGCGTGTGCGTGTGGTGGGGCAGGTGAATGGGAAGGCGGCGCGGGAGGCGGCGGGGCTCGTCGTCGACATGATTCGGCAGAAGAAGATGGCCGGGCGGGCGCTGCTCCTTGCGGGGCCGCCCAGCACAGGAANTTCTGAGATCGTTTGTGTGCGTGTGCGTGTGCGTGTGGTGGGGCAGGTGAATGGGAACGCGATACCCATGGCGGCGGGGTTCGTGGGGCAGGTGGCGGCGCGGGAGGAGGGGGGTTAAGTTTAGAGAGAGATACGAGATAGTTTTCGGAGCCTATTTCGCATACGCATCAAAGGGTACAGAAGTCAAATATCAAACAGTAACCATATAGTTCATGGTTCAATAAATTTTCATACACATGGTTTTTGATGTAGTAATTTGCTCCATGACCTTTAAAGAAAATCAATTTTCAATAAAGAAAAATATATTTTGTAATCGTAGGAGAGTGTATCATAATAATATATGAAAAAAGTTAGAATTCTAAATACATTTTACTCTTAGTATTACTTTGAAGGTAACTATAAGTTGGTAGTATTTTCAGGATCGGCAACAACGGAGTTTGCAACAAAATTAAGAAACTTTACGTAGGTTATCCTCAACTGATTCCCGGTTTCAACTCATTTGTATCGAAAGAGCATGAGATTGAAGTTCCAGCAGAGAAGAACAACGTGTTCGATAAGCTCACTGAGTTTGGTGCGAAGATAAAGATATATAATGATTAAAAAGAACTCGAATATTTAATTGTGTGAGATTCTTGGTGAAAATATATAGAGAGTAAGAGTCCCTCGATTGTAGGCCATTTTTTTTGACATTTTTTGGACTTTTGTTTGTTTTGAAACAACCTTAAAAGTGATTTTGAAATTGTCCTCAAACTTAATCTTTTGGATTTCGAAAAGTTACGTTAGATGATTCGTTAAATTTGATAGTTTTTATTTGCAAAGTAATGTGAACAGTAGTTGGTCTCTATTTTTAGCGTTATTAAGAGTTATAGCATAAGCTAAAAAAATAGTCATAGAATATTTTGTGTCCCTACATTTAGTCTTTTTCTTATTATTAAGAATCTAATATTTTTAGTGTTATTAAGGTTTTTTGTTTTCGCCCTAATTTATATAGGATCGCTTCGAGAATGAGGAGGAGCATGTCTACAATTCATACCAAGGTATTGTTCAATGGTGTAAGGGGAAGAACAAATCCATTAATGATGTTTACAGAAATCGAGGTACATATTGGCAAAAATTTATTTATAGTACTTTGTATTTTTCCGCAAACTATAATTTGATCATTGTGGAGTGAAAAAAAAGAGAGAAAAGTCGGGATAAAAAAAATTATATTTTTCATGTTTTCTTTTGAATTTTACCCTTTGATATATTACCTAATAGAGCGTGAGGAAGAGAAGCGAAGAGAATGGCAAGGAAATAACCCGTGTTTTCTTTCTCCTACATTACAAATTTTAAATTTCTATTATTTCTAAAAACACCTTTTTTTTTTTTTTATTTGATTTTAAGAAAAAATAGTTTTTTATTTTTTTTCAGATTATATAAAAAAAAAAGAATCTATTTTTTTTTAAACAAAATNTTTTTTGCTTTTGTTTAAATCCAATTTAACAATAAAAAATAGAGGTAAAATTTTCCTTTCTTTTTAGTATAGTTTTGGAAACTTTAACTGACTAATAAAAAAAAAAGAATCTATTTTTTTTTAAACAAAATTATGGGTATTTATGTCCTTCATTGATAACATTTAAGGAAATGGATTATCCATGCATTTTACCTCTAAAATATGTTTAGCTCTTTTAGCTAGTGTGTTGGTTTTCACGGATTAAAAATAACATTCACTATAGAAATTTAGGTCTTTTGAGACCAACACTATTTGTCGCTACAGAATAAAATTTTGTCTCTATTGCTATTTAGCGACAAAAATAGCTTTGTTGTTGCCGCCCTGTCACTAAAACTATTTAGCGAATGAAATAAAGCAGTTGGTCGCTATTAACTATTACATTTGATTTGATTTGATTTGATTTGATTTGATTTGTTCCGAATTTCTTGTTTAAAATGCGAATCCGATCAAAAATTTGCGATTATTGGGTTAAATTAAGGGGAATTTTCTTCGGATTATTCCTTAATAATTGACGCCGTTTTCTTTAAATTTAACTATTTTTTTCTTTTTTTATCAAAATTTAACTAATCTCTTGCTTAATCGCGAATTTTTGATCGAATTTGGCGATCTATTGTGCTAAATTATGAGAATATATTCTTCGGTTTATTCCTTAATTTCTTAATTTCGTTCCCTTTTTTTCTCCTTTTTTTTTCTGAATAATTCTTCATCATTTTTAAAGTATTTTTTTTTTGTTTAATCTCGATTTTTTAGTTTTTTTTTTCCGATTTATTAGGGTATTAATTAATCGTAGTTTGTGCTATGGGAAATTAATTAGTGAATTCTTTTTTAGATTTAATTATTCTTTAGGTAAAAGCAAATGTAGAAAGGCCCCCTTTACTACATGCGTTTTTGAAATAGAGCCCTCAACTTTTCTTTCTCATTTTTTTTTTTTCTATTATAGCTCCCTCAACTTTTAATTTCTCAAAACGAAATGACATTGGTCAAAAAGAAAATTAAAGATTTTCGCAAATTTATTGATAATTTCACCAAATTAATAAATTTATTTTTTTAGCAAATAAAATTAGACACATTAACAATTGATAACTAACTAAGTTTATTAAATTTTATATAATTTTAATGGAACTAAATGTAAAGGTTTACAAATAAAAAAACTTAGAAGTCAAGGGCTCCATTTCAAACTATCTGACAGTTGGGGGGCTAAACTCAAATGAAAAAAAAAGTGTAAGCTTCAATTTACCCTCTCCCTGGTTTAGCTCATTTTTTATTTTGCAACCTTATAATTCAAATAATTACGCTTATCTACTCTTTGGCTTTATTTTATTTTTTATACATATATAAAAAGTAGAATTTTTATTTTATTTTTTATACATATATAAATTTTTTTAAAAATAATTAATAAATTGTTTTTATTTAAAATTTAATATTTTGATTAATAAATATTTTTAAAAAAAATTATTACAAAATTTTTTTTAAAAAAATGAATTTATGGGTCGGGGCGACCGGAAGGATCCGCCCAGTCATTTCGCCCCGTTTACGCTACTATAAAAGTAACACTTCATTTTCATTTTCCATAATTTCATGTTTCTTACGCTACTATAATTATTTTTATAAATTTTCCATAAAAAATTTATAAAAATAATTATAATATAGTAAATATTTAAAAGCATCCACTGCTTGCTTCTATGTAAATAACATCACCAACCGCCACCTGGAATCCGTATAATAGCATGTACATTACAATTAGCCAACGAAAAAAAAGAAAAGAAAAAAAGCAGTAGTGAAAAAAAAAACAGTTATATTCAAGTGTCATAAAGAGCCATTTCATTTGGATTAAAGTGCGCTTACCGTTTCCTTGATTAAAGCATCATAGATTGTAGGGTCCAACTTCAGCTGCTTAGTTCCCTTAACAGTCTTTAATCCAATAATCACACGGCTAATGCTTTTTGAATAGCCGTCAGTCACACTCTCAGTTTCTTCTGGAGAAAGCTCAGTTACCTAAAACACAAGAAGATCACATCAAGGTAAGTTTTAGCAAGCAATTCAACAAAATTCTAAGCCATTAATTAACCAAATGAATACTTCAAATCAGTTCATAGAGAAAGCAAAAAATAAGAACAAACAAGAGCTTACTTCGCCTTCATACACTTCCTTGTTCTCCTTTATCCGCAAACCAATAGCCCTCCGAAAATTCTCCATAAGCACCTCGGTTTTCTTGACCTCTGTCGAGTACACTTCTGATCCAACCATTGGGCAGAAGGGAACCTAAGATAATTACAATAACCAATAAAGATCTTCTTAACCAAAAAAAAAAAAGACCATTTTATATCTCCAACACAGTTAAATTGCCCACTTCGCCCAGCTTCAGGAAAAGCTTCTCTATTCGAGAAGACGTTGGTAAATGAAAACATGGAGCTTCTTGTTATGGCAAATAAATGCTAAATGGGCTACCAACGAATGCACGATGATATGGAATAAAAATGCTAGATAAATGCATAGGTTATGCTAGCTGAATGCATATTGCATGTCATAAGAATGCTAAGTAAATGCATAGGTTATGCTAGATAAATGCATAGGTTATGCTAGCTGAATGCATGTTGCATGTCATAAGAATGCTAAGTAAATGCATAGGTTATGCTAAATAAATGCATAGGTTATGCTAGTTGAATAAAAATGTTAGATAAATGCATAGGTTATGCTAGCTGAATGCATGTTGCATGTCATAAGAATGCTAAGTAAAAACATATTGATATGAAATAAGAATGCTCAAGTATACATGATATTAATGCTAAGTCCATGTATAATAAGCATGTTATAGGGATGCTAATGTGGAATGCTAAGTAAAGGACATATGTATACATATATAGATCGAGTAGTATGTAAATCTAGTATAGAGAACATAGGTTAAACAAGTATGGCATGTAAACCTAGTGTAAAGAACATAGGTTGAACAAGTGTGGCATGTAAACCTAGTGTAAAGAATATAGGTTGAACAAGTGTGGCATGTAAACCTAGTGTAAAGAATATAGGTTGAACAAGTGTGGTATAGAACCTAGTGTTATTGAATATAGGTTGGATATGAACCTAGTGTCATGGACCTAGGATGGATAAGAATGAATATGAATCTAGTATTAAAGAACATAGGTTGTGAGATAAACCTAGAGTTAAAGTAAACCTAGGTTATGTGGTAAAAGCATTAAGCCTAGAGCCAAGTGGACGTAGGGTAGAAAGGACATTGGACCTAGATAGGTCGATACTATAGGATTAAGACCAACCCTCGAGTTATGTGAAATGGATTTCGAAATTCCTGAGCTTTTGGAACACCCAAAGTGGTGTTGGGCGTGTGCGACGATTTCGCCGTCCGGGGCTAACCATTGTCGTGGAGTATGTACGACGATTTCGCCGCCGGATGGTTATGCCAGCTTGTGGATTATACCACCGCTTGACTTGAGCCATTGTCGTGGCGTATGTGCAACGATTTCGCAGCCGGGTGGCTCAGTCATATAGTGCGGCAGGTTGTGGTAGGCTGAGGTGCATGTGAGAGTTCCTTCACCTCGAGCCGACAGAGCGCAGATTATCCGCAGTTGATTGACTCAAGACCGAGTCGGGTGGCATAGAGGACTAAGGTAAGAGTAACCTTAGAAAAGAATGGCCGATGAGTAAGTTGTAGCTAAAGAATAAAGAATAGCTAAGAATAAAAAAAGAGTTGCAAGTAGTAAAGAATGGCTAGCAATAAAGAATGAAAATGATAGAAAGTAAAATCATTTATTCTACTTGTATAGTTGCATGGTTTCATATTGCATATCGCGAGGCATGACATGTAGCTCAATATCGAGTAAATGTATAAATATCTGTTTTATGTTATTGGACTAACCTGTTGCAGTGCCTCATTAAACCTATTGGTTGAGCTTTTCCTTTGGGTGGCCGTACCCACTGGGAACCATGGAGTTGGTTCTCACCCCACGTTGTTTTGGGGTGTTACAGGTTCGCAGGTGAACGGCGCGGCGGCGCGAGGCAAGGGCATAGCTCCGTAGATAGCGGCCCTACCCCCGAGACTGAGATAGCGGTACCCCTAGGTGGTCTAGCTTAGGGGTTTGCGGACAAAGAACACAAATGTATCAAACTTGTAATAATTGTGTTAACTAGATTGTATTTTGGAAGTTGATTGTAAAAAAAAATTGTGATGTAAAATACACCTAAGATGAATGTTGTAATAACTTAGTTGTTTTATATTTTTGATACTTCCTTATGCAATCTCTGATTGGAATGTGTTCCTAGTTGGAACCTCGTACATTGTATTGATTGCGACGCCTAGGACATACAGGAAAAACTCTGTCCGTTCAGCGGTCTGTTGGCGTGTCCGAACCCGACCAAATAGGCGGGGCACGAGGCGCGACATGGTGCTACCAAGTTTTTCGCCGTTAGATCTACCATTTTGATCATTTTCACCCGTTAGATCATACTATTGAACCAACCACCCACTCAACCCTAGGGGGTCCACATCATCCTAACCGCACATCTCTTAATCCAATGGCCAAAAACTTGGTAGCACCAATGACTTGTTGCTATGAATAGTATACTAGCCTAGTTTTATGTACGAGTTCGGCTACTATTCTATTAATAGTACGAAGCACTTGACGCTACCAAGTTTTTCGCCGTTAGATCTACCCTTTTGATCATTTTCACTTGTTAGATCATACTATTAAACTAATCACCCACTCAACCCTAGGGGCCCCACATCATCCTAACCGCACATCTCTTAATCCAATGGCCAAAAACTTGGTAGCACCAATGACTTGGTGCTATTAATAGCATACTGGCCTAGTTCTAAGTATGAGTTCAGCTACTATATATATATACTAGTTGAATGTACATGCAATTACACGTGATAATTATTATAATTTATTTCAAATCAATATAAATTTGTGCATTATATATATCCAAAATTTTACAATAAAAATTATATTTATAAATTAATGTGTTATATTTTATTAGAAAATATTTATAATATCCTACCATGTTCTTTTATTTATATACATCGAACATTTTTATATACTTTTTGATTTTTGATGAATTAAATTTAAATATGTGTTTTAAACTAAAAGCATAAAAATTTAATTTACATTTAATTTAAAATTTAAAATTTAATTTTGATCCACTGTAATAAAAAAAATTAATTATTAATTCAAATTTGGTATCAAAAATTAAATTTAATTCATAATTTAAACTCAATTTTTAATTTTAATGTAAAATAGATTAATAGAAATGCTATTTTTTAACAAATTTATTATAACCGTTTGTTTTAATTTGAGATATTTTTTAACAAATTGATTATAATCATTCATAGGAGTGAATTTATAGATGGATGCGAATGCTATTTTTTAATAGATTGATTATACCTGTTCTTATTTGAGATTTTTTTTAACAAATTGATCATAACCATTTATAGGGAATAGATTTTTATATGTAGTAGAAATTTAATAAATTGATCATAACCGTTCGTTTTTATTTAACATATTTTTAACAAATTAATCATAATCATTCGTAAGGAATATTATTTTATTCCTTTTTGGATTCCGTCTGTCATTGTCGGAATTCCTATA